>NW_026935961.1:0-67849 GCF_032062105.1 Saccostrea cuccullata | reverse complement strand
GAATCAACATAGAAAAACAACGTTGATTCAAAGTTTATTCAATGTTGTGTGCCTGCTGGGTGGTTAAATTTAACTAGTCTTCAGTTATTTGTTACCAGAAATTAAAAGTTTCATTTTATAAACCAACAAAAAAAAAGGATTCTTAAGTTGCATTTTTTTTAATTATTTATATAAACCCTCATGCCCATTGATCATAGAACATGAGTAGCATATATCTCGAAGCTGTGTACGTAGTAAACGTTGACAATACGTGAGCACACTTCAGAGCTGATTGTTTTTGGACCAAGGAATAGTCACGTGAAATTGACTTTTCACTGACAGTACAGCTATACAGCACGGGGAATTAAAGCTGTCAACAAACGGACTTGTGCAATGGAGTGGAGAAAACCCTAATTTCTATCATTGTAAATCATTTGTATATAAATGTGAGCATGGAATGAGTAGATAATGATGTTCATATTGTATTAAGTGTGTAAAATGCTTGGAAAAATGCATCACGTTTTTCCGAGAGCGATTTAAAAAATTAGCCTTTTAGAAAAACACGAAGCTGACATGAATTCTTAAAAACGCAACTTTTTCATCTATGTACGACTTGTTTCATACCAACTATAGCCGTATTCCGCCATATTTCTTTCAGATACCTTGTCTTATTGTAACGATATATACCCCAATACCCTCGTTACACTTGAATGATTTTTTGGCTTGGCTATCGACTTGTGCACATCTCCGATGGTAAAACATTTGAAAACACATGGGTTGATCAAGACATTTCAAACCACACAACATAATAATCATATTTCTGAATAATTATAGATTTGAATCAAATGTTATAAAAAAAAAGAAAGAAAATGCAAGTTTGAAAGAAAGATTTAGTTGCACGAGTACGCATTTTTACACTGCGCCAATTTATGCAGAATAAACATGAAATAAAAAGCACTAAAACCCGTAAACACACTTTGAAATTATTATCATTTGAATGGAACAAAACAATCAGCGTCTTTGATTTGCATGTTTTATGCAGACTTTGATGCATGTCGAGAAAACGCGTCGAACGCTGTAAACGTACCCATACCTGGTAATAAGATCACTGCATCGGTTCGAAGATGTGCACAAGTCAAGTGATATACACCTTGAATTCCATTTATTGAAATATGCATCACAAAAAAGAAATAAACTCCATAAAAACTCAATAAACACACTGTATCTACTCCGTACAGTCTAGCGCGTCGATACACTTAGTCCGTGCTGATCAGATTTTGGTCAGGGAAAATATCACAAGTGGAAAAGAGTGGTATTTGCGCGGCTGAAATGGGAGGGGGGGTGTCTAAAGTATAATTATAACGGCTTTATAAGGTATAACTGAAAATTGTCTATCTAGTTCTAATAAACATTCTTTATATAGTCTGCAGTTGTTTTGCATCGAAAAATTCATTTGTCAATTACAACTCATTATTTTAGTACTAATCTCAAATCTAAACCAAATAATTTGATATACGGTAAATATTTAGTTCAAGACTTAAAAACATTTAAACAGAATACAAAAGTTTATGTGTACATCTGTACGTTTTTTAACACACACGCGGAAAAAAACATCCCCGTTTAGACTGATATTGAGGCATTCGTATTTTTAGAGGGGGGGGGGGGGCAGAAATAATTACATGGCCGTTACCTAAATATTCTTGGAAGACAGACATTTCTGCCAAATCCATTTTTGAAGATTTTTTATTGTCTCACTCCGACCACAAAGTATGTACAGTTTTGCGGAATGTGGCTGTTTTATAATTATTACAGGAAGTCTTTCGAGATTTCAGTATCCCTGTCTGACAGTCTAGTTTTTTTTTTGAAAATAAAAATAATTTCTGTCGCAATATTTGGGAGATACTTTTAAAAACTTGGGTAGGGATACTTGAAACCTGGTTGAATACAGATAATTTTTAATTACTCTTTTATTCATTGAACTCTCTCGCTCTCTCTCCTCCTGTAACCATCTGTAAGCGCAATAATAGATATAAAATCATATGTATTTTGTGCTGTACCATTTATTAGATCTTGGGACAGATCAAAGATTTTTTTTTCAGGAGGGGATGTCGAAACTTGTTCAAAAATTGAAATAATAATTTTACTTTTGACAAAAAAATAAACCTAAACGCCGAAATTGAAAGGAAAATTCATGTAAACGTGAAGTCTACACATCATAGAAATGGGAACATTGGGAACTTTCTCAAATACATGTACCTTCTCAGGTAAGGAATCTGGACAAAAATTATGTAGACAAGAGGTATAAAAAAGCTAATTTTTGGTAGAATGTGGAACTCTCATCGGCAGTTTGCTTTCCCTTCCTATATGCTTCGACTATTAATAATTTATATCCAACACAGATATTTCTTGACATGCAAAATACCCCGTAAACTCGCCCAAACTTCAAAAACTATTTCGGGGGGGGGGGGGGGTGTAGCCGATGACTTTTAATGCTTCAAACCTTAGACTTTTCGTACCAATTCACAACGCTTTACCAGGGAACTGCGTTTTCCGAGGGGGTTCCACGTAACTTTTTTTCTAGCTTTTGTATATAAATTTAATATCCTTGCAAATCCCAGGGGGGGGGGGGGGGGGGTCCTAACCCCTCAAGATCCGCGCATGGCACTCATGCATAGAATCACAAAACAGCCACTTCAATTTATATTGATTGGGGACCTCCAAAATCAGTTGACAAGCAAAAAAAAACAAAAAAACAAACAAACAAGAAATAAAACAAACACAAAAAACAAAACAAAAAAATCTATGCACCACACTCTATGCAATCCTTTTTTTGTAGGGGATAAAGGAGGCTTCCTGTAACTTTTCTGTTCGGTACATTACTTTTACATGCTTGAATCTGCGTATTTTCCTGCAAACAAAAATGTGGAGAGAGCTTCCAAATCAAAATTTTAATTTATTTAAAACTGCAGCAAAGATTATCCACAGAAAAAGTGAGGCCCCCCCCCCCTTCATCTGCATACTACGGGAACATTTTAAACCTTTATCTTTAACGATTCGAAATATTGCATGCATACTTCTTAAAGTTAGTTACTTCTAAAAATGGTCCAAAATGGTAAAAAAGTTAGCTGGAATCTTCCTTGCATGTTACTTGTGGGTGGTCGAAGCCCTTAGCCAGGGTTACCAAGACAAGATAGAATTTGTCCCCATTGTAATTTAAAAGAACTCGGAGATGAGTTTCATTACATACTAAAGTGCAGCTCGCTACTTTCAGAAAGAATGCTTGCTTAACAGAAAAAAAGCATAAAATTTCAGAAAGTGATTAATTTTAAACACGTTATGAATAACGATAAACACTGTTTTCTGAGAAAATTGTGCTCGTTTATAAAGAAAAAAAACAAAAACAAAATATGCCCCCCGCCTAAATTCCCATACTTCACTTTTATAGCAACGTACAATTTTTTTGTTTAGTTTCTTATTCACGCATGCTTTATAGATCTACTGTTATGTATAAAAACACCTATATATTTTTGTGATTTTTGTATACTGTTGTAAAATGGTGAAGAGATTCAAATAATTGATTGAAAAATGATTGAAGGCACGCAGAGGAAAGCAAATCCGCGAAAATTACAGATCTAGAGAACTGAAAGGACAGAGATTTTTTTATTTCTTCAAATTATTCATATTATTAGACGTATAAATATCTATATATTACAGAAAAAACATTCTCTCTCTCTCTCTCTCTCTGTATGCGTGTACAAAAATAGAGGCCGGGGGTTCCAATCCCTGGAACCCCACTCCACCTCTGGATCCGACAATGTATTCTATTTTGATTATTCATGTACCACAGAATCAAACTCGTTTATTGTGTATAAAATTAAAAAAAAAAAAAAAGAAGTTTAAATCAAGTTATATAAAGGCTTTTATTTAAAAAAAAATAAATAAATAAAGCCAATACACATTATTTATAATGAAAATATATGATCGTAATAAAATCCGATCTTTTTCAGAGAGCGTTATGCATTCCCCCCCCCCCCCTTTCACGGAAGAATCTCGTCAAAGGATGAATGATTCGTAATGTTGCATGCTTTAAAATAAATTTAATGTAATTAAGCCATGTTTGTAAATTTTGTTTACATTTACATATACAGACAAGAGTAATATTTATTTTTGAAAAAAAAATGCACTTTTTCAGTCAGATTTCCACCTTTGAAATTTCCCCTGACCAAATAGACTGATCGTCGTGGACCACGTGTGTCCAAGTGCTATGTGGTGACAATTTTTTACTGTTCAGTTAGCAATGGATTACATGACTTCTGAGATGCATATTTCAATAAAAGTAAAATAGGATATTTCTTTCGATATGTGCACATCCCTGTAGCGATAGCAGTAGTCAGGTAAATATCTTTATCACAGCGTTCGATGCGTACTCTCGACCTGCATGCGTGCATATCCAAACGGCTTTTGCTGTTTTCTGTATTATTTTTGTCTAAATTGCAGCAAATGCATTCAAAAATAATTTACTTCTCAGTATAGTTCTATTTTTTGTTGGAGTTTAACTTTTAAAACATGTATTTGGTCAGTTTATGGATTTATGACAGCTATGCTCTCGGAGATGTGTACATGTCGACAGCCAGGCTAGACAATCACTCAAGTGAAACAAATGCACGAGGCTTTATATAACAGGTACAGGTGGCCAAAAATTTTCAAGTAAATATGGCGGAATCGAAGAAATATGGCGGACAAAGGCGTACAGGAATGTAGTAAGTCGTACAAAGATGAAAAATGATGCCTTTTTAAGAGTTCATGTCAGCTTTAACATGTAAATTTATTCCGATGTCACAGAAAATAGTTTCCTCGACCTGTTAAATACCTTTGACAAAACAAGAGATGTTTGTAAAACACATGCCCCCTCCCCCAAAATGGAATTTTTCAAGGTCCAAAAGGGCAAAACTCTGTCGAAAATGGAGCGACCGTACCCAAAACAGAACTTGGCCTAGATAGTCATCTGATATATCTGTATACAATATTTCATTTCAGTACATGTAAACTATGTGCAACCTCTGCGAAGAAAATGAACGGAAACTGCAAATAATTCCATGGAATTTTTCTAATTCCAAGGGGCATAACTCTGTCAAAAATGGCGCGACCATACCCAAAACAAAACGTGACCTAGATATTTATCTGACACAGTACCGACCATGCAGACCCAACCTGACACAGAGCAGTCCCAGAGCAGTCCCACAGCAGTCCCAGCAGTCCCAGCAATCCCATTGGGCGGGGTTTATTAATTTAATGGGCAGAGCTATCTCAGAAATGAGATTTGCAATAAACAATGGAACTATAAAAGGCTGTAGAAATTGTTTCTGGGTAGTATGCCAGGAATCCTTACATGTATGCGACGGTCATTTATGAACAGCACGCGCATTGAAACGAATTAAATTAATATTTATTGAAGGAAGAAGGCTTTCACACGTACATGTATGAATTAAACGGAAAATGAATTATTATATATATTTAATTACAATTATTGGGTATATTAATAATTCAATTTCTTTATTTTCTGTGATTGATACTGTTTCCCATATTTATTTTCTATACAGAAAATTAAATGTGAATTAATTATTTTCCACCAGTAAGAATTATGCCTAGGGCACATTTCCGCCTAGCCGTAGACCGGTGGTAATCGGTGGTAATCCGTGGTGTTAACGATGACCCGACATCGGTCCACATCGGCCTAGTAGTCTTTAAAGTATCAGTCACATTATCCAGCGATGGGTATACGATCGGCAACCAATACGTTTCATGATAAAAGTGGCATGGCTGCCGACTGGAATTACAAAGGCCTAGTGACGCATTGCTAATCATAAAACGATGTTCCAGGATAATCGGCCGATGTATATTACATCGCTCATACATTGGTGAACATCGTTCGTACACCGGTCGACTACGGGCCAATGTTTGGTCGAACATCGACCGATGCTCGGCCGTTATCTGTTGAACACCACTCAACCCCCCCCCCCCCCCCAATGACCTCAGATTCATCGGATATTGGACGATGCTCAGCCATACCTCGGCCGATTCTTGAAAGATGTGTTAATGATGGGTTGCCGATGAGGAGCGACGTTAGGCATCGTTGGGGACATCGCTGAATTTTAACTACGAATTATTTCCTACCGATGACCCCACCGATTCGCAAAATGGCCTCAGTCGCCTGCAATCTTTCGCTAAGTCATACCGACCAGCAACCACGCCATTTACATAAAAAACGCATCGGTTTCTCATCATATACCCCATCGCTGGATAATGTGACTGATACTTTAGCTTTAAATAGATCTCATCGTTATATGACGAGATTTGAGTGCTCTGGGATACTCAAAAGAAATTTTGGGGCTTTTGAAAATTCTTTGTTGATTTTGCCAATGTTTATTTTCATCATAATTATTTTTACTGACATGTCAATTTAATTATTGCTAATTTCTCTATCTCTATAATACTCAGTTTTTAAGTGTACGTTTTATTTGTAAAGTATCAGTCACGTTATCCAGCGATGAGGTATACAATGAGAAACCGATGCGTTTTTGATAAAAATGGAGTGGTCGCCGGCTACCTATAGTAATAGGACGGAGACTGAGGCCATTTGGCGGACCGGTGGGAGACATCGGTAGAAAATAAGTTGTATTTAAAATCAGCGATATCTCCACCGATGCCCCACATCGCTCCTCATCGGCAACACATCAATAACACATCTTTCAAGGATTGGCCGGTGTATGGCCGAGCATCGTCAAGTGCCCGTTGAATCTGAGGTCATCGGTGGGTTGATGGTGGGCAACAGACATCGACCGATCATCAGTCGATGTTCAACCAAACATTGGCCCATAGTCGACCGACGTACGAACGATGTTCACCTATGTATGAGCGATGTAATATACATCGGTCGATTACCCTGGAACATTGTTTTACCATTAGCAATGGATCGCTGGGCCTCTGTTAGTCCGGCTGGCAACCACGCCATTTCTTATCAAAAAACGCATTGGTTGCCCATCGTATACCCCATTGCTGGACATTGTGACTGATACTTAACGCCTTAGTCACATTTTCCGGCCGGTGGCCGTAGACCGGCGGTTATCAGTGGTAATGCATGGTGTGAGTGATGCCCCAAAATCGGTCTACATCGGCCAAGTATCAGTCACATTATCCAGCGATGGGGTATACGATGGGCAACCAATGCGTTTTTTGATAAAAATGTCGTGGTTGCCGGCTGGACTTACAAAGGCCTAGCGACGTATTGCTAATTATAAAACAGTGTTCCAGGGTAATAGGCAGATGTATATTACATCACTCATACATTGGTGAACATCGTTTGTACATCGGTTGACTATGGGCCAATGTTTGGTCGAACATCGATTGATGATCGGCCGATGTGTGTTGCCGACCACTCAACCTCCCGATGACCTCAGATTCAACGGACACTGGACCATGCTCGACCATACATCGGCAGATCCTTGAAAGATGTGTTAATGTTGGGATGCCGATGAGGAGCGAAGTGAGGCATTCGTTGGAGACATCGCTGATTTTTAACTACGAATTATTTTCTACTGATGATCCCACCGATTCGCAAAATGGCCTCAGTCACCGTCCGATTACCCGTGGTGTTCGACCAGCAACCACGCCATTTTCAACAAAACGCATCGGTTTCTCATCGTATACCCTATCGCTGGGCCTACAACCACTAATCAAAACACGCATTCGTTCCCATCATACTTTAAGGACTAGTAGGCCAATGTGGACCGATGTTTGGGCATCGCTCACACCACGGATTACCACCGATTACCACCCGGCTACGGCTACCGGCCGGAAAATGTGACCTCGGCGTAAAATGTCGATTGTACATGTTGATAAGGAGGTAGTAACATAAAGCATGCTAAGTTTTTGACTTAAGTACGGTCTTAAGTACGCGTTAAGTACATTTTTAGGACCTACATAAGTAATACTTAAGTATGTCTTATACAGTAACATAAAGCGAACTAAGCAAGATCTTAGCTAAGTCATAATTAAAATATTATTCAGTGTAAAAGTTCATAATGTAGCGTTGGTTATTACATGTAAGTGTGATATTTACTCACAGACTGAATATTTTTTACTTCTTTAATCACGCCTGGCTATTGTCACAATTGTCCTAAGGGACTTTTAGTCTTTAAATATTCCGTCACGCTCTTTTTCACCGGGGCTTGCTTTCGTTTACGGAAGATAATGGCAACTGTATCCTGTGATTGATGCACATATTGTGCAAAACCGCTGTCGCAACTATCACCTTAAAGTGGAGGGAACATTTAATATAGTATATCAAAACATATTATTGGTTTTAAAAATATACATTTGATATTTTCATAAAGTTATTTGTTTATACCTTGCATGCATTCGAAGGATAAAATAATGTGTTCAGAGGACCTCCAGTTTTATCAAAACAGCGAAAACGGCCCTTCCACACACCAAAACATCTTTCAATAGAGTTTTCTAGTTTCATATGACGAGCATAATACTATAGTATTTCATGATAATAATTTTATGAATATCACATTCTTGTTTAAACTAAAATGGGGTTGTACTAGGGAAATCGAACAAAAAAGGGGGGTGGGCGAAACCCCTTCCTCAAAGAGGTTTGTAGTGTTATGCTCCCATTTTTTTCAACTACATTTCTGTTAAAACGTTTACCAAATTTAATACCATGATTAAGATATGATAAAATAAAAAATTAAAATGTTAAGTTTGAAAATATGTGTGTGTATGTGGGGGGGGGGGGTTCCTTAACTGCTTACTCTACATCATACAATTTTAAAATGTTAATAGATGCATGAATATTTTATATAGGTGAAATTAGCGAAGGATGGCTCTTGGGTGATTCAGCATATCCACTAAGAACATGGATGATGACCCCATATTTACAGCCTTCTACTCCCTCAGAGCATCGTTCCTTTTCCTTCCACTTTGTAGAAATATATAAGCAGACGCCATTCGTGTAATAATTGTGTATTCGAACTTAAGAGTCAAAATCAGCAAGCATCGAGCATTTAGTTAAAAAATGTGGAAAGTGGCATAGAAACAGATTTGGTTAAAACTCATATATAAATTTTCAGAACAAAGGGTATAATAGAAAAAAGCAAGCCAAAAATAATTTTTCGCATTGTTGCTATGGAAACCACGCGCCTTTCAAATAGCGTGTTTTGTACTTTATCATGACACTTGAATTTATGGTTAAACAAATATTTTTTATTACTAGTCATTAATAAAAGCTTTTTAAATTATTATTCTATTTATCTAAAAATACTCAATTTTAACAACTGTTGATTATTGAAATTCTCTTCACCTTTTGATAAATAAAACTAGTTTTTGGAGGTTTATTTTGATTTTAAAAACAGCAAATCTGCAGTATCTATAAGAAATCTACAAACACATTAAAGCTTATCAACATAAAATATATATTAAACAGTATTTGTCCTAGAAGAATCAAGAAAAAAATCTGCAGGCAACTAAAGCATTTATATATGATAACTGATTTAAATCCATAATTGTCTGTCTTTTTTGCTTCAAATTACCTCCCTTTGGTATAGCTCTCTAACATAGGAGGAATAAACGGTAGTTTGCTTACCTTGTTTTCAAAAACAATGTACAGAAGACTAGAAGAAAATTACAAACTTGGAGCAGTCTGAGCCTCAGTTTTGGCGTTTTCATGAGTCTTTATTACGGTTAGTGACTGAATTTTTTACAATTTACCATTACAACAGTTTCTGAAGAATGTATAACAAAAATTAACCATGCAGGAAAATATGTAACACTTGGCAAGTGTTTTTTTTTTTTTTTGCACATTTCAATTTAATTCTGATTGATTATATATGTTAGCATTACTTAAGTATTTTATAACTAAAAAGAAAAGATTATGCATGGCCTGAGGAACCAAGAGAAGGGGGTATGCCCCTCCCTCCCCGATAATATTGCCAATATTAAACTATAATATGATAAAATGAAATTAAATTCCCCAACTTAGATTGTTTCTGCGGGCCGAACGTGAAAAAGTTGGTCATGATCAGTTACGTAACTGTATCCCAAATTATAAATTTTAAATTTGAATTTAGTTTAATTTTTTTTGTTTTTTCACAGCATTTGTAACCAAGTCACTCACCAGCTATAATATTATAACTTGAGTGATGGTGGTAAATAAAAATTCTGTATATAGTAATAGATATCTTTATTTACCATTTAAAGCTACATGAATTCTTAAATACCAACATTTTCATTATGTACGACTTGTTTCATACCAACTATAGCCGTATTCCGCCATATTTCTTTCAGATACCTTGTCTCATTGTAACGATGTATACCCCAATGCGCTGTTACACTTGAATGATTTTTTGGACTGGGTATCGACTTGTGCACATCTCCGATGGTAAAGCATATAAACCATGAGGTGATCAAGACATTTCAAAAACAAAATAAACAACATAAAATCATATTTTTGAATGATTATTGATTTGAATCAAAAGAAAAAAATGTTTGGAAGAGAAATTTAATGCATAAGTAGTTTTACAGTGCCCAATTTATGCAGAATAAACTTGAAATGAAAAGCAGTAAAATTTGCAAACACATTTTGAAATTATATCATTAGAATGGAACAAAACAACTAACATCTTGATTTGCAGGTCCTATGCAATTGATGCATATCGAGAAAACGCCTCGAACGCTGTAAACTCCCATATCTGGTAATAAGGTTATGCATCGGTTCAAGATGTGCACAAGTCAAGTGAAATATACCCTAAATTATTTTTGAAATATGCATCACAAAGAAGAAATAAACTCCATAAAAGTCAATAGTAAACACACTGTATTACTCCTAACACAGCACGACGATACACTTAGTCCGTGCTGATAGATTTTGGTCAGGGAAAATATCAAAAGTGGAAAGAGAAGTTTTTGGTTTTTCCCGGGCTAAAAAGGGGGAGGGGATATTATAACTGATGTTCATAAGCTATAATTGTGAATTGTTTATCTACATGTTTTTAATATACATTCTAGACAAAGTCTGATTAGTCTGCAGTTGGTTTCGCCCAAAATTCATTTGTCAATTATAACTGATTATTTTATACTAATCAAAAATCTAAACAAAGTAATTTATTACGGCTATAATTTACTTCAAATCTTAAAAGCAATTAACCAGAATACAAATTTTTATTATGTGTACATTTATACATTCTTTAACACATACACACACGGAGAAAGGCCATCCCCTGTTCAGATTGACATTTAGGCATTTGTTTTTTTGGGGGGGGGGGGGGGATACAAAAATAATTGACATGACCGTTATTTAAATATTCTTAAGCAATATTTGCCAATTATTTTAGTTTGTTTTAAAATGTGTACTCCACCACAAAATGTGCATTTTGAGGAATGTAACTGTTTTATAATTATGTTGTTAAAGGAAGATTTGAGAACAGTATTCCTCCTGATAGTCTAGGTATTTTTTTTATATATATATAAATAATTTCTGTAGGTGAATTTGGGAGATAATTTTAAAAGCTGGGGTAAATATTGACACTGGTTGAATACGGATAATTATTATTTATTCTTTTGTATATTGAACTCTCTCTCTCTGTCTTTTTAACCATCCTTTGGGGCAATGATGGGTAAAAAATCCCACGCACTTTGTTGCCATTTTTTAGTGGACAATAAGGATTCTTTTCGGGCAGTCGAAACTTCATAAATTGAATAATAATTTTTTTTACAAAATTTAACCCAAACGCCCAAATTGAAAAAGAAACTGACGTCATGTTTATGAGCAAAAAGTCACTAAATATACCCCCCCGCCTCCCATGGTTATAATGGCAAAGTCTATATTTCGCTAAAACATACGGGCAGTCAAAAAATAAAATAGGAGGTGCATAATGGATGGGGTAATTGAATAAAGTAATTGTAATTGAGTGAATTAATTACATTTTTCAAAGTAATTGGAAGTAAATTTTATTTTAGCAGCCTTCAATTACATGTAATTGAATGTATTTAAATACATTTCAAAAAAGGTCATGTATTTTCAATTACTTTTCAATTCATTTTTAAATTTCTTTTTTTTAAAAAAAAGTTTTTTTAAAAAAGGGGTTTTTTCTGATAAAAGTTTTTACTGGTGGGTTTTTTCTTTTATGTTTTAAAATTAGTTTTCCTTTCCCCTTTAAATCAAAGATTGTTTTATGTTTCTTTTTTTAAATAATAAGCTAAAAATCCCCTTTAAATTTACCTGTATTTATTATTTTAAGAGAGAAAATAATGAATGGAATTGTGATGATTTATTATTTCCTTCAAAAATATGGATTTGAGAAAGTAACAAAAAAATCTTTTTCCATACACCATACTGGTGTAGCATGGGCTTGTGTTTGTACAATAATTAATTGTCTCATAATGTTTAATTGTTTTCATTGTACACTCATTATGAGGTAAAGGTCTAATTTTGACCAGGTGTGAACCCCTATCATACACAAAAAAAAAAACCTGAATGAAAATTTATTACGCTATAAAAAAACTTATTTAAAAAAATCTTTATTTTTTTTTTTTATAAAGATAAAACTCAAGTAATTTAAATGTATTTAATTACATTTTCAAAGTAATTGAAAGTAATTAATTACATTTGAAAAAATCAATGTAATTGTAATTGCAAGTAATTGACAAAATTATAATGTATTTGAAAGTAATTAATTCATTTCAAAGTAATTGACCCCAAGCCTGCATAATGGTAATCTGTAATAAACTTAAGATTCTTTGAAAGTTTCATTAAATTTCTCTAAGTGGTGTAAGAGGATTTGGGGTAAAGATTTCCCCCAAAAAGGGAAAAACAGACAACGGACATAACGATTACCTCTAACTTTTCGGCGGGGGATATAAAAACGTGAAATATAAATCACAGGAATGGGGAAAATTGGGAAAAATTTTTGAATACCTTCTCAAACGTATGTGTAGAACTTGGACAACAGACAAAAATTTTTTAAAAAAATATTTGGACACGATGTGTATAGATGTGCATATTACAAGGAAATTCGATTCCTTTTTTTTTTGGGAATTTCAGCACTACTTTGACTTTTGGGGGGGCGTGGGGTATGGAACGTGCTCACTTTTTCTTTCATAGTGCATAAAATTATAGATAACTTTAAATCTAATTATATTAGGGTTTAAAAAAGCCAATACACAATATTTATTTGATAATAATTGATCATAAAGAAATCCAATCTGTTTCAGACGTTTTTCTTACTTTTTTTTATGAGAGTGTTATGCATGTTTTTTACCCCCCCCCCCCCCCTAGGTGAATGATTCGTAATAATGCCTGCTTTTTTTAATGAATTTGATGAAGTTAAACCATGTACTTAATCGTAAATTTTATTTAAAAATTACAGCAAGAGTAATGTTTATTTTTGAAAAATTACTTGCATTTTTTTTTTAATCAACCCCACTGAGCTTTCAAACTTTGAATTTTTCCCGACCAAATAAAATGATCGGCATGGGCCACGTTTTTCCAAGCATCCTTTACTGTTGAGTTAGCAATGGATTACATGACTTCTGAGATGCATTTTTCAATAAAAGTAAAATGGGATAATTCTTCCGACATGTGCACATCCCTGTAACATAGCAGTAGTCAGGTAAATGTTTTTATCACTGCTTTGACCTTTTTCTCGACCTGCATGGGTTTTATGTACATGTTGTTTCCGTTTAGTTTTTTTTTATATTGCAGCAAATGCATTCAAAAATAATTTAATTCTTAACATTTTTTGTTGAATTTTTACTTTTCAAACTGTTTTGGTCAGTTTATGGACTTCTAAAAACTTTGTTATAACAGTGGGCCCCAAATTTTGGAATGGACATTTTTGAATTTGGCACCCTTTTCCTTTAAAGCTATCTCTTAGGGTTTTTTTTAAAGGGGGGGGGGTTTTTTAAAATCAAATTGATTTATAAAAAAAAAAAATTCAACATTTTTTGCTAGTTTTGAATATTTGAGTTCAAAAACAAAAATCCCAGGGGGAAACTAACTTAAAAATCCCCCCACAAAAAACCCCCAAAAACCCCATGGGGTTTATTTTTCCCCCCAGGGGGGAAATACCCCACAAAAATTTATGTGGGTTTTTTTTAAACCCATATGTTCTTATATTGTATATGGGGTTTTTTCCCCCGCTTTTTTATCAGGGGGTTTTAAATCCCATTTTTTTTTTGGTTTTTAAAAACTTGGGTTTTTTTTTTAAAATTAAATATTTTATATTTTCTTTTTTTTTTATAAAAGGGGATTTATAACAAATATCTATTTTTTTTAAATTTTAAGTTTCATTTTTCAAATTTTTGCTTATGTAAAAGAAATTTATATAAAACAGGTTTCTAAGGCAGTTCCCTCCCTAAATAAACATTCATAAAAAAACTCTTACAGATTATTTGATCATACCTTTAATCTGAATATTTTAAAAAATGAAACAAAAAAATTTAATCCCAACACAATAGCAACCAATTCACAGTGTCCAAAGAGGGTTTTTTCCTTTTAACTAATTATTTTATATATGTTAGGTTTATATGATGTCTAGTTTGTGGATTTTTTTTAAAATCCCCTTTCCCCTTGCATTCACCACTAAAAAGATTGGATTTTTTTTTCATGTGCAATATATCTACATTTTTAATTAATGGAACTAATTCAGTTATACATGTATATCACAAAGTACAACTATTAAAATCTTTTGATTACCCAAATATTTAAAAATAAAATATTTATGCCTCTTGGATCCACCACTTTTAGTTTAAATAGACCCCACATGACATATAATTTTAATGCTTAAAATAAAATTTGCCATATCAAGGATATTAATGACTTGGCTATATTAATTTTAAAAACCCACAAATATTTCTTTAAAAAATGAATATCCACTCCCCAGGGGATACCACTAAATTTAAGTTCTTGATCACACATGACATGTAAGATTAAAGTTTGAAATAAATTAGCCATAATCATTATTATTTTTCCCCCCAAAATTTTTAAAAATAATATGCTTTTTTAATCCCCCATTTTTAATTAAGATATTTTCACACCTGACATAAAAGCTAAATGTTTGAAATAAATTAGCCATAATCATAAATCATTAATATCCTTTGATCATTCACAAATATTTAAAAAAATAAATATCCCCCCCCCTTATCCACCACTTATGAGTTTTTTTTATCACACATGACATAAAAGTTTAATGTTTGAAATCAATTAGCCAATCAGTAATGCCCTTTTTCCCCATCAAAAATTTTTAAAAAAATATCCACTTGCCTTGGATCAACCACTTTAAAATTAAGATCACAAGCTAAATGTTTGAAATAAATTGACATACAAATTATTAAAAACCCTTTTATCAAACACAAATAATTAAAAAAGAAAAATTCCACTCCCCTTATCCCCCACTTATAAGTTTAGATCTTGATCACAAATGACATATAAGCTATATGTTTGAAATCAATTATCCATAATCATTATTATCCTTTGACCTTTTACAAATATCACACTCCCTTTACATCCACCACAACTCTTATGGCTATCAAAACAATTAATATCCACTTGCCTTGGATCCCCCACTTCTTAGTTAAGACATATCACAAAAGAAATATTAACTAAACTTTAAAAAAAATTTGAAAAATCATTAGTATCCTTTGATCCACTACAAGTATTTAAATAGATTGCCCTTGATCACCGCTCATAAATTTAGACTATAATCATGACTTATAAGCTAAATGTTTGAAATAAATTGACATAATCATAATTAAAAAAGATGAGACAAATATCTAATGTCGCTTTGTCTTAGGTAAATGAGAAAAGCAATGAACGAACGAAAATATTACAACCTACAGTATTCCCTTAGAGATCCGCCATCATGTCTTTAGATATTGATCAACAATCTGATTTATTCTTCTTTTATCATTAGGTTACTAGGTATCTTTATTATTTTTATGAATAAAATCAATATTATGAAAAATGAAATTAATTGCATCTAGTATGCTACTATCTGTCTGAATAAAAAAAAAAGCTGATATAACCACTTAATATCAGCCAAAAAGCAGGTACAATCAATATGATTAAATAAGACAACATATACATTGTATACATGTACTACGCCTTTACGGTACCTTATTTACTACTAGTAATTTTTTTAAGTTTATACCTGTCATCAACCAGCTCGACTGTTAAATCTACAATAACGAATCAATTTAGGCTTTACATTAGATCATGTACATTATAATTAGTAATATATAATTGGAATTCATCGAAAATTCTTTGATTTCTAATTAGAAAAAACACATTAAAAGCATCTAAAAAAGAGCGCCTAACCGCCCGATACTTTAAAAAACAAAATTAACGCATTTTTAGTCTTCTTTTAAGTGAAAATTCAATAATGTCATTGCTATTTTTTTAATGATAAACATTGTTGTTTTACTCTGATGTATTGAACAAAGGAAATGTCAAAATGGAAAAAAAATACGCAACGAGCTGTAATGCATTTTTGCTTCAAATCAGGGAAATCACCAGTATAGAGACAGTTTCAATTAAAAAGTACGTAAGGGTTGCCCGCAACCCTGTGTCTCGCCTGCTGTCGCTGTGGTTAGTAAGAAATGATTGTCTGATAAACTGAAGCATTTATTGACATTTCAGAAGGAATAACTCAAAAAGTGGATCGAGTCATTTTGCTGGTTTTTAAAGAGATATTGTCATGGACTTAATAAGAACTGTAAAACGTTTCTATCTGGACTGACTATAGGTATATTTATATGGATTTAATATATAACTTTTGCATACTGATGAACACAGACATTTTCCTCTTAGTCAATGTGTAATGCACTGCATATGCCAACTGGTAAACAGAAAAGTAGGTAGGATCCAAATGCATCATGTAGGTTAAATATCTTCTGTACAGTTTAAAATTTCCATATTTCATATTATTCACAAGAGTAGGTAGGATCCAAATGCATCATGTAGGTTAAATATCTTCTGTACAGTTTAAAATTTCCATATTTCATATTATTCACAAGAGATAGATTGTTTTTTGTCCACTTTAAGTTTCTCCGAATAACTGCTGGAAATACTATGTACACTTTAAAAACACTGTATCATATGTTTGTGTTAGTAGTTCATAGCAAACCACAATGGTTTACACAACGTGTTATGAGTCGCAATAATTTGAACTTGCATTTTGAAATCAAATCCACTGTATATGTATCAAGTCATTCATGCAGAAAATGTAGGTGAAGATTACCTAATTATGGTACTGATATTGTTGGTTACCTATGATGTGTAGACTGACAAATTATCAAGGCCACTATAAGTTATAGTTGCTGAGATATGGACCTCCACCATAAATTTATGCAAAGTCACTCATGCGGAATGTAGGTCAAGATGACCTAATTCTGGTACAGGCGTTTGTGGTTACCCATGATGTATCCACTGACTAACTATCATGCCACTATAAGTTATAGTTGCTGAAATATGAACCTCCATTATCAATTTAAACAAAGTCATTCATGCAGAAAAATGTAGGTCAAAATTACCTAATTCTGGTACTGATGTTTGTGGTTACCCATGATGTATCCACTGACTAACTATCATGCCACTATAAGTTATAGTTGCTGAAATATGAACCTCCATTATCAATTTAACCAAAGTCATTCATGCAGAAAAATGTAGGCTAAATGACCTAATTCTGGTACTGATGTTGTTGGTTACTTATAACCTGTACAATGACAAATCATCATGCCATTATAAGTTATAGATGCTGAGATATGGACCTCCACCAAAATTTTAACCAAAGTCACTCATGCAAAATGTAGGTCAAGATGACCTAATTCTGGTTTTGATGTTTGTGGTTACCCATGATGTATCCACTGACTAATTATCATATCCCTATAACTTATAGTTGCTGGAATATAGGTCTTCACCATAAATTATCATGAAAAAACTAAGTCCAACTTAAGGAAAAAATACGGAAAAATTTGAATTTTTTTTTTCAAAATCATACTTGGGATATAAATTTTTATCCATACTGAATATTGTGTTCCAAATTTCAAGAAGACTGAATAAAATTTGAGAAAGTTATTGCAGTTTATAAAACTTTGACATTTGGGTTAACCAAAAGTTGGACGCCGACGACGACGACGACGGATCTATGGTCGCTATGTCTCGCTTCGCGCATCGTTGCAGGCGAGACAAAAAAGAAGTTCTGAAATTCTTAAAAACCACACACATATCATGTTTTGTTGATTATTTTCAAAGTAAAATAAATATAACTTACTTATCATTTGAAATTTTTGCTTGTCAAGGAACCCTTACCCCCGGCTACGTCCAGCATCGTTCTATATTTCAAAATCAATTAAACGGCCATTATATATACAAAACTTAGTTGAGTGTGAAAACAGAATAAAACAAGATTGTGAAATATACTGAGTCCCCCGTATGGCAGCTTATGGCGAAGTTTTTTTTTTTTAAATTACGGACAAGTTTAAAGTTTGCTAAAAGTGGGTCAAATTCCAAGGTCAAGGTAAAGTGGTCAAATTAACTTGTACCCAAATGGGTCTATCTTTTGAATGCACTAAAGATAGGGCTTTCATGCATTTTCAAATTTGATATTTTACTGTGCCAGAAAACCTACACTATACATGATTTTTTAAATTATATCTTGAGCCTGGAAAATGACATACTTTTCATAAATATAATTCTTCGCTTAGGTGAATTTAAAAGCCATAGCTCAAACTAATCAAAAATGTTGGACAAGAGTTAAGATTTTGAGGACAAACACCTCTATTCATGTTTGACCTAATTTAGAAAAAAAAAACTTTGGAGCTACAGTAACTCTTTAAATTAAGGTATTTCCATACATATTTGTAAGGTTTACTTTGTTGTCAAAGTGATAATTTTTGGTTCACAGTTTTAAAAGGAAAATAGAAATTTCACATCTATATCACTGCAGTTGTTAAGAAAATCCTTGTGAGTACCCCATCAAATAATGTAGGGATTAATTATTGAACTCATTCGCACAGACCTTATGTTATCAATCCATAAATAAACTGAACTTGAACTTGGTTAAACACCCAATTTTATGTTAACGCCCCCAAAATCTACCTGTTCAAGATCTCAATAATTTACCGCTTGTCAATCATTAGAAAAACTAGCTTCTGATTTGATCTCGGACAGATCAGCTACCTGTGCTACCAGCTACGTACAATGCATGTTTTGAAGACAATTGCCTTGTCGCACGCCAAACTCTTTATGTAGCATTGTATAAACGTTTTCAACTTCCTAACGTTTGAATTTAATTCAAAAACTAATTGAAAGTACGTATATTATTAAAACATTGACTCATAAAATATTTCTTTTCTATCTTCACCGCTGTTTGTTACTTGTAAGTGTACGTTATATTGTCCAAGAAACCTATAAAAAAACGGACAGTCCCCAGAAACCGGCACAATTTGCCGTAATTTTCTTGCCATACGATTAAAATTATTTTTAAAGAAATGGGATACATGTATATCGAAAAATATTCAGCATTATCGGCATATAGTTTACAAAAGATGTGTTATTTTGTACATAAGGCTATACAATAATACACGATTTATCATTTATTTTCCTGATAAAGTGCTCGAATTTCCTCTAGCGTTGTTTATATTGTTGTTAAAAGGTGAAGATTTATTAATAAGTGATTGATTCTGAGGAGAAATCTTTCAACATCCGATAAAAGTTTTAACAAATAACAATCGAAAATGTTGCTACTGTTCCCCAATTTTTTGACTTTTCACTTATATAAAAAAAAAAATCCGATCGTGGTAAATGTTCACATGCACAACAGGATGTAAACTGGCATGGATTAATAATTTTTTATTTCCAATATTCAGACTTTTTTTATTATGGTGATTTCTTTTACTGAAGATTAAAAAATAAATGTTATTTCTTTGTAGTTTTTACTCGTGATTTCTTTCAAAAACAACGAAAACATTTTATAAAACGGTATATCTTTATATTTTTTTCCTTCAAAACATTACGATGAATGCGGTTAGTTTACAAAATAAAGTTCATATTAAAATAATTACTTTACGTAGTTTCACTCAAAACTAGACACAAAACACGTAACATTGACCCTTATTACCAAACACAGACTTCCTGTGTACTGCTACGTGTACAGAGATTTTAAATTGGATCCCCTGGGATCTGGGTCTCCAGGTAAATAACATCACTTTTACTTGACCACTCCCCCTCCTCAGGTAACCGTACGGTAAAAAAATTGGGTCTTTAACCTTAGACAAGCACAATGTGACATACCCTACTGATACATGGAGCACCCTGACAGATATTCCTCCTCCCTAAATTGACTGTTGAGTAAGACTAAGAAAACTAATAAAAGTTATATTAATTTTTGACCACGTATATTCCTCTAATATCTATCATATAGAGCTTGATTCCATTTTGTAAGAAATAACCCCAAAATTCATAGCATGCTAATACTTACATCACTGACATGTAAACAAAACTAATTCCTTCAGACACTGACTGACAGAAAATTCCAATTGGACATTTTGTGATGTTAATGGAATAATTCACACACGCCAAATCAATCAGACTGATTTAAATACTTGTGGTGAATTAATCCTTGTTAAAATAAAGTTCTTAATTCCATCATTAGGCCCTTGTACATCCACACAGGTGGTCTTCTTCCTTTCCGCTCTTCTGTAGTGTGACTAAAATAGGAGCGAAACTGGGTGGGCCGGGCCGGCCGGGAATTTCGAACTGAAAACCGGGTTTTTGACAATAATGAAATGAATACACATTATTTCTTCACTAAATTTACGGACATAGTTTATTACTATAAGATTTGCCTTCGCTGACAGTTTTGAATTAAAATGTTATGTTTATCCATCATTATCGCCGATTGTCCTTTTCAAGGTGACTAAAATGGGTAGCGGGCACGGTTTAGTCATTTTAGCGATTTACACATAATTAATTTCTGTAATTATATTTACAATTATTTCCGTTAGATCTTTGTAATTCAACTTAAACTATTTAAAACATCTTATATTTGTTGTAATATATCCCGATTATTAATTAAGCGAAGCGTTTACTAAAGTACCGAATACATGATGACCCACCTGAAGTAGATCTTTACATTCATTCATTCATTCATTCATTCATTCATTCATTCATTCATTTATTTATTTATTTATTTATTTATTTATTTATTTATTTATTTATTTATTTATTTATTTATTTATTTATTTATTTATTTATTTATTTATTTATCAACACATGATTAATCCACCGTTACAAGCATATTCATATAAATATTTTAATAGGCCTAATATGTACGATCGCGTAAAGCGTCCCTTGATCGGCCCCTTTATCAAGCACATGATATGCAATCGAGATTTTTTGTTCACACCCGTTTATGTCTCAAAAATAGTAGATCTATACCCCTTACCCTTCTAGGCTTGTTGTAAAAAAAAATTAATTGTATTTTTTATACGAGGATAATGGACTCTCCGGTCAATCTTCGGACTTGTTTGATTGTAAATGCATGATAGGAATATCAAGTCTAAATCATTAACAAAAGTAAAATTCTTACGACCCACCCCACCCACATTAATCTATATTTTATAAATTTTATTCTATATCAATAATATTTTATCCCATATTACAAATGCATGGAAATCGCGTATTTATGGTACTAGGTATGGGGGAGGGGGGGGGGTCACGTATGCAATCATTTTTTGATAACTTCAGCGCGTAGAGCATGGTGGAACCACTGTACACACTATATAGAAATATATTGTAAGATTCACCCTCAGGGCTGTATTCCGAAGGGTACATTGTAACCCAGACGTACATCACACGTGTATATATACAAGGATTCGGTTCCACACCTAAGTAGTGACACCTGTCATTTCCTGTTAATATTGCATAATAGTCGTCTAGTCCCATCTGAGAGCAGTCTACATGTACTTTCAAGAATGTTATAATTTCTGGTTTTAAAATAATGGTTCAACATTTCTATCTCAACCTAGGAGTAATATAAAAGATTGTACGCTTTTTTTTTAATTCAAAGTTTTTAATATTGTTCTTGTTAGGATCTGATTTCAATGTAATTAATCATATTTCACATCTTTTTTTTCTATCGGGTTTTCAAACTCTGGACATGTAAAGTTATTAAAAGTGTCAGTTTGTTCAGCATTAAAAATGTTAGTTTGTTCAGAAGTAAACGCAACTGGATTATGTAGATCTGGGGTGTGTAGATATTGGTTTCTCGGAAGTTAGCAAAAAGGGGGTGGGTAGGTTTAGCTCCAGACTCTAGTTGCTGTCTATTTGAACATAATGTAAGATTATGCAAAATAGATAAAACCGACAAAAAGTCGAGGAAATTTCCGTTCAATCCAACTCGGATTAAAAATAAGAAACAAATTCACGTTCCGTTTATTTTAAGACACCCCTGCGCAAAAATATGAATGGTTCCGTCCAAACCTATTTAGCGTTTCGATGTCATCATGGTCAATATCTTTTGTAACGTTTACGAAAAAATTAAAGGCTGTATTAATCAATAAATTAATGATTAATAAAATAATAGTTTTAATTCTCCTTTCAAAATGTCTCATATCCTATCTACTAATCTAGTCTTCTTATTACTGAGGACAATATAAGCATTATACGATCCGCTTTACAGAGTTACGTCCCCTTCTAAGATCGAAGATAAAGATTTAAAATACATATGGTCATTTCATTAAACTGAAATTATTTTCCCATCTAAACAATAAAAGCTAGTGTATTTTTCATTTAACAATAGTTTTGACAGTAACATTTTATTTTGAAAGTTTAATAATGAAAAACGACAATTTCTAGAATCTCGATTTAAATTCTTCATAAGTATCAAAAGCTGTCTCCGGAGAACACTTGGTACATAAACAATGAAAGAAACTTTAAAGTTTGAAAGGCAAATATTGTAATTTATGTTACACTTCTGTCTACAATCACTTCTGTCTACAGTCTCTCAACTTAAAGATAATCGAAATAGAAACAAAAATTGGTACATGTATAAGATATAAAACATATGTTCACATTTACAATGAATTTCACACAACTGCATGACATGAACACGTGCCTTACTATATATTGCAAGTTAACAGAACAAATGTTGCTGAAAAACTGTAGTCAGGTTAATTAAGTGGAGGGATGCAGCCATCTTACACGTATTTAAGTGATTTTTATTACATATATATTTAAATCTAAAGAACTGCACAACCTCAACCATGTACATCAACACCAATTATAGAGTATTAACGGAAACCTTAAACAATATTCCTTATACATCTCTCATAGTTATTTTTGTAACACCCCCTCCCCCCCCCAAAAAAAATCAAAGGCCTGATTATTTTAGAATGCTTTATACTTAACATGCTTAACCTATTCCAAACTTCCCCTCAAGTGTTGATATACAACTAACAGAATTTTTTGTTAAATTGTTTTATACCCCCCCTCTCTCTCTCTCTCTCTGCATGGTTTTTTTATTCCACTTATCATGTCAACAACTAAAAATTGAAATTTTCTGGAAAAAAAATAATTAAAAAATGAGAAAATAAAAAAAAATAACTGCAAGTGCAATAATTTTATACAGAGGAGAGAGAGAGAGAGAGAGAGAGAGAGAGAGAGAGAGAGAGAGAGAGAGAGAGAGAGAGAGAGAGAGAGAGAGTGCAATAATTTTATGCAGAGGAGAGAGAGAGGGGAAGCCATGTATTATTTAATGACACTTGACTGAGTACCTAATTATTAAATTATGATGATTTTAATTGGAGTATTGAATCATGAAAAACAGTCTTAATTAAAACCCTTTGATTAGTGTTGTAATAAAAGGGATGAATTGCAGATTGATTTTCAATTTATTAATTCTGAAAATTTGTATAAATTTGTAAAACATCAATTAAATTGAAATCAGTGAATTATCCCTGATTTCACACCTTTTAAATATATTGGAGAATTTTGCCCCGGAATGTTCTCACACCTTTCAGAGTTTCAGTCTATATGATGATATACCCGGTATATACATATATTCAAGAATTCATTTCCACACAGACTGATCATTACACGAACCATTTCCTGTTTACTATATCCCTTTGTGTATACATAGCTGGTTTCAGAGTAACTAGCTACTCTAAATTTTTTTTTTAAGTTGTCCTAGTAAAAAGCACATTTCAAAGTGTTCATTGATGAAAATACAAAAAAAAAAAAAAAAAAAAAAAAAAAAATGAAAAATTAACTTTTTTTTGTAATTTTACTAATTGATAATTATTGTGTTATTGCCATGGAAAACGGTCATTGACATATTGATAAATTTCCAAATACTAAATGTAAGCGAGAATAATAACTGTTATTTATGTTCCTGATGTAAGGCTTCATAATGTTTGAATGACATTGAAATGTTATACATATACTGTACAACTGATTTATGTATATACATTAAACTTATGAACTGTATGGTTCTTGGTAATAAACAATACAATGGTTTGCTCATTCAAAATCATTTGCAACTTATTTTATTTCATAAATAAGAATTCATACATGTATTACTTAACTTCTTCATATATTTCTTATTAAACAGATTAAAATATACTGTATCTTCATGGAATACTTTTCCAACATTTCTTTTTAATTTTACCAAATTAATTTGTGAATGCCTACATATAACATATGACTTTTTCTATTAAAATGTTCTTACAAGTGCAGATTATAACAACTTAAACAGAGTTGAGACTTAAAATTATAAATTGTAAGAGGACTTAAATTTACATAGGGAGAATCCATCATCATGTTATACTCAGTCATTGGTACTTAGTGTGTTCTCTTAACTGGCCATAACTTTTTTATATTTCAATGAAATTTGGCAAGTATATGGTTTTATTTTTCTTGTAAAAGTATGGTCTTTCTTAATCTAAAATGATAAATTGTAAAACTGAAGGTAGGACATAAATTTACATAGGGAAGAATCCATCATCATGTTATACATATAGTCAATCGTACTAGTGTGTTCTCTTAACTGGCCATAACTATTTCATATTTCAATGAAATATGGCAAGTATGGTTTTATTTATCTTGTAAAAGTATGGTCTTTCTTAATCCTAAGTGATTAAATTGTAAAACTAAAAGAGAACATAAATTTATATAGGGAGAATCCATCATCATGTAATACACAGTCAGTCATACTAGTGTGTTCTCTTAACTGGCAATAACTTTTTCATATTTCAATGAAATTTGGCAAGTATGGTTTTATTTTACTTGTAAATGTATGGTCTTTCTTAATTCTAAGTGATTAAATTGTAAAACTAAAAGAGAACATAAATTTATATAGGGAGAATCCATCATCATGTAATACACAGTCAGTCGTACTAGTGTGTTCTTTAACTGGCCATAACTTTTTCATATTGCAATGAAATTTGGCAAGTATTGGTTTTATTTTTCTTGCAATGGCATAAATTTTCTAAATCTTACATGATAAGTTGTAAAAGAACTGAAATTTACATGGGGAGAATCCATCATCATGGCCATAACTTTTTGATATTTCAATGAAATTTGGCAAGTATGGTTTTATTTTTCTTGTAAAAGTATGGTCTTTCTTAATCTAAAATGATAAATTATAAATTTCTTGTATTTAGTAATTCTAACTTTATCAAAGTATTTGTTTATATATATATTTTTGAAAAATTTAAGGAAATGAGAGACTGTTTAATTTCTACTCAAGGCTATAAGTTTTAAAAATTTAAATAAATTATTGAAAAATGGAGGAGCTTTATAGCTGCCTTATAGAAATAATTAATATCAAAAATAAATATTAGATTTTATATAGTCAGTCCATACCTGTATGCGTATTGAATGAATTTATTAGAGTCCTTGTTCATGCTGACCAGTGAAACCTTGAGGGCTATATAAGGTCTTTTCTTTCATTTTATTTCATGTAAATTTGCTTGGTGTGGTATTTTTATTCCATAACACCTTCCAAACGCTACCAGTTCGTCTTCTTTTCATCTCTTTCTTTATGATTTAAATTTATTAATTCCTTTGAAAAAGCTATAAAAGTGTTATATTGCATGAAAGAAGATCGATGAACTGGTTCTTTTAATCACTTTAAAGAAAGCATTTTTCTGGTTTAGGATTGAGAATGGGATTTATTTCCAAATCAGGGCCAGTGGGCATAAACATGTATAAGTGATACCTACTTTTGTCAGTGTAGCTGAAAAACAAATTCCTGGATAAATATAACAGTTTAAGTCTTTGAATTTTACGCTATTTGTCAGAGTCACCCATATGTTTCTTAGAGTACGACTTATACATAGGGAAAGTAAAAGATGTGGGTGACAATGGTGCCAAAATGAGGAATTAGAAGTATCACAAGTCATGATTTGATTTGGTCTCTTTCAATCAATTTCAAAAACATTCTTTGAAAAGTAGAGAAGTTTTTGTCTTTGTTTGAATCAAGTCCATTATGCTACAAACAGCAGAGCTCAAACTTAACTCCATGTAAGTAGAACAACTATCATTACTGTGTGATTCACGATCAACAGTGTTCAATAACAGGTCACAGGACTGAGGAGTCGGCAGTTTTATCAGTAAAATAGTGAAAACAATAACCTGTGAGCTACGCTAGCGTAAACAAAGTCACGTTATTTTTTACATTGTTTTTCTGATGAAATTGCAGGTCCCCTCCAAATGCTTTTTTTATATTCATTTCTCTCCCCCACTTGGAATATTAGACTAACTTTCAAAGTTTTAACCCGTATTTGATTACTTTTTCACTTACGGGTCAGTCAAAAAAAAATAATTTAATTCCCTTCTTATCATGCTTATGCCATGTCTAATTTACATATGCAGTGATAAATGTACAGTACTTGGCCATAAGTGAGTCATAATTTTATTTTTCCACTATATATTTCATTAGGAAACACATTTTTCTAAAATATTCTTGCAGTGTCATTTATTGTTTCTTTTTATGTCTAAAACACCATAAAATGCAGAATTTGTTGTAGTTTCTTCACATTATTTCAAAATAGTTTTATCTTTATGCATTACTGTGAAATCACAGGTCAAGTGCAAAACAAAAATTTTAAGACTTCAATTTGTTAAGAAATCATAGAAATTTGAGGTTAGAAAATTTTGTCATGACAATATTTTATGATTTATTCTCAATAGTTTAAGTATCATTTTGTTTATCATTTAAGATAAGAAAATTTGAATAATTCTGCACGTTTCAGTGAAAAAATCATGAAAATTGAGCTAAAATTGACTTCACAACAAGTTTTTATGAAAATAGGTTTTTCAATGAAATATATAGTGTAAAAATAAAATTATGACTCACCTATGGCCAGGTACTGTATATCAATGAATTTGAAAAAAAATTAATTAATTAAATTGTTACAAAGTTGATGAAAAATGTACATGTATTGTACTTAATTTATGCTGCAACTCCAAACAATATTTATTTTATAATTCTCACTTATAATTACAAGCAATAAGAGAAATAATATGGGTTTTTTTACCCCACATAAAAAATTATGGGATAATAAACCCCACATTTTATTTTTAGTGAGACGTGGGTTAAAAAACCCCACGAAAAATAATATGGGCTATTTAACCCCATGGGGTGAAAAATAAACCCCATGGGGTTTTTGTGGGGTTTTTTGTGGGGTATTTTTAAGTCCATGTTTCCCCATGGATTTTTGTTTTTGAACTCAAATATCTCAAAAACTAGCAGAAAATGTTGAATTTTTTTTTTCATAAATCAATTTGATTATAAAAACCCCACCATTTAAAAAAAAACCTAAGATGATAGCTTTAAAGGAAAAGGGTGCGCAAGTTCGGAAAAATGTCCATTCCGAAGTTGTCCGTCCCACTGTTTTATCGGAGATGTGTACATGTCGACAGTCAGGCTAGAAAATCACTCAAGTAAAGCAATCGTACAAGGCTATATATAGCAGGTACAGGTGACCAAAAATTTTCAATTAAATATGGCGGAATCGAAGAAATATGGCGGACAAAGGCGTACAGGAATGTAGTAAGTCGTACAAAGATGAAAAATGATGGCTTTTTAAGAGTTCATGTCAGCTTTAAGATAATACCTGCTTTTTACATAAAAAATTATGAATTTATGAAAATCAACACTATTATGAAATTGCTTTATTTACCATGTAAGATAATACCTGCTTTTTACATAAAAAAATATGAATTTATGAAAATCAACACTATTATGAAATATTTGTAAAATGAAATGACTTTTGTTATGGCGTCGTAAAAAAAGAAAAAGGGGCAGGGAGTTAACTCTGTACTTAATGTATTTTAGTTTAGGAAAGGGGATTATCTTGGAAGTATTGTGATACAGACAAGTATATAATGTAGTGGACTAGTGGTAACTGAATTGTATATATACCACAGTAAAATAATAAAAAAAAAAGGTTTTTTGCTGATGTAATTTAAGTCAACTAGGTTCAAATAATACGCATCATTAGAATTACAGCACATAAATTTTTGAAAAGGATTTCTATACTCTATTTTTTCTTGGGGGGGGGGGGGGGGTTTATTGGAAAGAAATGAAAACCACAATTTAGATTTTTGACAAAACCTACAACCAATTGACCTTTTTATTACAAGTTTATGAATTTAAAGAATATCTAAAATCAATACCGTCTCAACTTTGTGTTGTATACTTCTGTTTTTAGAATGAAATTCGCAACTTTGAAGCCAAACTCGGAAAGAAGCAGAAACGGAATTGGATGAGCTGATATAGAATTAGACAGGAAAAACGTGTAAATAATACATTTAGTAAAAACGTTAACTTTTTAAAATAAAATGATAAACTAAACCATTGAGATCTCTTGGAATTTAATTGATTCCAATAAACATGCTTTGCATTCGTCATCATTGCTCAAGCTCAACTAGAAATGGTTCTTAGTAAGTATCTGAAGGCAAAGCTGTGTAATATTATTACATTTTAATTTTATCACTTTTTCAGATTATCATTATGAGAATACATCATTACAGTACAGACCATTGATGCTGGAAGTGAGTGGATAGTGTTACCGGAGACTCAGGGATCCAGAAAATAGATCCATAAATTGTACAGTGTATTCATGAAATGGATCAAATAAAAATGTTCAATCCAAAAGTAACATTCTTTGTCTGTTAGCATTTCTTTATTGATGTAAATCTAACAAGCTAATTCAGAGAATTTGTGTCCCCCGCTTAGGGAAAAAGTAAACCATGAGCAGTTCGGGGCGGGGGGGGGGGGGGGTCGGATCCCCCTAATTGAATTTGTAGAATTTTTAAATGTATACATGTATACTGAAGCAAATAAAATATGTCAATATTGATATAATGATTTGATTATGTGTATAGAAGATTCTTTTTATGTGGATTATTTATCACAACGTAATGATGACTTTATGAGTTTATACAAGCTAGACCTCATAATTTTTTTCATTTCACATGCTGAATACTATCATTTAGTATAAAAAAAGAATTTCGCATGTGAAGCGGGAGACATACCACTGCGCCACGGAACTGTTGTACAATTTCGACCATTATATGCAAATATGAAGTCACATACATGTATATATTCACGTTTGATATCATCAAAAATTTACACAAAACATGGTGTCTAATTCAACCTTTATTAAACAGTTCTGGTAGATGTGATAGGAATATAAATTCTGCCGAGAACCTGTTTTATACGCAATAACTCTCCTCATGCCCCTGTGCTAAAAATAGCGACATGTAATACTATAAAAACTAATGAAACAAACGGGGCGGGACACTTTGAGAGAGGTCCTAGGAAGTTTTGGTATAAAATACATTGCATAAGCTCAAAATCTTCTTGAAATATCGCCCCGAAAATGATAGTGTTACACACAGAGAGAGTGTATAAATTTACGACCTTTAACTTTGACCTTTTGACCTCAAAATCAATAGGGGTCTTCATAAGGCCACGGGGAGTTGTTATGTAAAATTTCATTGCAATAGCTCAAATGGTTCTAGAGATACTGTGTGGAAAGGAAAGTGTTATATCAGACAGAATTTGTTTATTTATGACCTTTGACTTTTTGACCACAAAATCAATAGGGTTCTCCTTTAGTCCATAGGGAGTAACTGTTGCTATGCTAAATTTCATTGCAAAAGCTCAGAGGGTTCTCAAGATATCATGTCCAGACAGACAGAAAGACAGCTAGACGGAAGGACAAACGGACAAACTCGGGAGGGGGGGGGGTGTGGTTAAACATTAGGGTACGTTGAGAAAAAAGTTGTCATCCCCCCTACCCAACCTAAATTTGATGCTACATGCCTGATTGACATGGATTTACTTTATAATTATGTGAGCTCTCATAGTGACTCTCTTTCATAAACAAGAATTATTGTGAGCAAGCTAATAAAATGATACCAACCCTCCTGCTATTGCATTAAATGTTTTTTATTACAAAAAGGTCTAAATACCAATTTGAAACCTTTTAAAATTTTACTAGTGCAGATATACATACCAAAAATGACTATGACAAATACTCAAGTCATAGGTAGTAAAACCGATGTGTTGAGCACAAACTTCCAATTTCCCTTCATTCGAAGTTAAATATGTAAATGTCCCAAACTCATATAGTACACTTTTACTGCAGTGACCTTGAAAAAGCTATGTCCTTGAGTCAAGGGCAAACATGTCCAAATGAATTTTGGTCAAGGTAATGACAAACCTACAGCTTAAAAATAATTCCCAAGATGAAACCAAGTCTTTTCATTAGAATGTTACAGAATGGGCAAAGGTTGCACTTTTCTTCTACCAATGACCTTGAACTTGTTCAAATGACCTTGAGTCAAGTTTTTGACACATCTCTCGATAGCAAGCAATCTTAATATCAAGTATGAACTTTCAGTGGCACTTCATTGAAATGTTATGGACAAGTCAAAATTTTACATACATATGGATCGGTGAACAAGGTGATTCCTACCCCCCCCCCTTTTTTTTCCAAGTTTCGTTTGTGAGGAATATAAAATTCCTTTTGAAATTGAATGTGCATTTATTTATTAACAATAGTAAAGTTATGAGTATGCTTTGATCAGAACCAATATGGCCAATATAATGGACACTGAACATGTATTCAAATTACTCCCACCCCTTCAAAAAAGCTTATAAATGCCAGATTTTCACACATTTTAACCATTTGTAACTTTTTTCTGCTAAAGTTGCCTGCAAATTTTATTGTATAGATATGACATATAGATAACCCCTAACAAGATCATACCATTCATTTTTCCAGCAGTGGTTGTAGATTTTGTGAATAAAGTGATAAACATATGTAATTTTTTTCAAAATTAATAAGCATTGACGCCATGTTCTTTTCCCGTTGTCATGGCAACAATATCACTACAGAAGTTTTGTTTTTCCTGTTTTTGGAGAATAAAGTAATTCCATCTTTTAACAAATAAAGTAACCAAAATACCTTATCTTATCACGTTCAGAAAACATATTCGTAGAAAAATGTCTAAAAATCATTGATTTTCATAGGGATTTATGAACCCGTTGCTAAGGAAATGAATTTCCTTGGATACCAGTCCCTTCATACGTTCGAAAAAAATTTTAATTGTGTTTTAGCATTAGGTAAGACAAAATCTTTCATATACCAAAAGCTTTTGAAAAAATGAAATTTTGACTTTCCATTCAATGCTCGATGCTTGCTGATTTTGACTCTCAACTTCTAATATCTAATGTGAATAGTGTTTAATTGTGTCTTTATTCACAGACCTCTGAATACTACTCTCAATTTCTCTGTGATTACCGGCCAAGTTAACCTGTCATTGATTTTCAATCATAACTAATGTACACACATATCCTTTAGGGTTATTTTGCTTCACTGAAAGAAAAACCTAGTGAATTTAACTAGTGTGTTTCGTAAAGCGTTGGTCGTGATTAGTAAACTTTCAGTTTACTGGTTAACATAGTGAGTTGTGGAGCGGGGGTCGTATAGATACTTAGATACCTAGTGAAAGTTACTTATCAATTCCTAAAGAGCAAAGTCCACGAACCATCAAAAAATGCCTCTTGCAAGATATTAACGCGATTTTTATCATAGATAGTATAGACTTTAAGCTTTTGATAACCGTTTTTCTTTTTTCAATATCTATTATACTTTTTAAAAACGTAGTCTTGCAATATGGCAATGATTTAATAGAAAAATGCAATAGGAACGTCATTTTTTGTAATGTAACGTCATGTCAATTAGCGATAGAATGACCTTGCTATTACAATGCACAGGTATATAGGAATACTTTTAAAATGCAATAATTAGAATCAATTTTATATTTATCTTATCAACTTCATAATCAATAAAGATGATAATTCTGAATGATTAGAATTAGAAAAAAAAAAATTGACCACCACATCATAAAATATGCCGGCGTAAAGCGTCGTAGTTCATAACCTCATGAATCTTCAAAAATTCAATTCATTTCTTAAATATTGATTTGCTGAAATGCATTTTTTGTTACCTTACCCTGCCTATGGGTATTAATTAACCAAACTAAGCAACTGCTAAGTGTATAGTTATGATGATCAAATTTGTAAATGCTATAGCATCTGGTTTAAAACATTGATTAAATTCAATCACTGGAAAGTTGTTGCATAATGCTCAGGTGACCTATAAGGCTCATGGGCCTCTTGTTTTTTCTTCAATGCACCAATAAAAACAAAATAATATTCGCCATAACAGTACAAATTTCACTTCCCGCAAAAAAGAACAAAGATCTAGATTTTTCTGGTCGCATGTTAATTGCCATGACGACCCTTGTAATGGGAACGTAGTAGCACAGATGCATTTAAAACATATGGTATTTTTGACAGTATTGACAATAAAATAGTAAACTTTTGAATAAATCCGATGTTGTACGCGTTTTACCACCTATGATTATGAATTTATTTTTTTCTGAATAACAAGTTGTCCGCTATCAGCTGGGTAATTACATGATTTCCAGTAATACCCCGTTTTAAATTTGTGTTTGCCAACGCAATGAAATAACTCACTTATGACTAAAACATGGAGAAAATATTTTTAATGCACTGAAAAGTCGCACAGAAAAAACACCTGAAGTGTAAAATGTCGTCAATAGGAAATCGGCAGAAATACATTTAGGATGAAATGAAATAGTGCGTGCCATCGAATGATATCCATGTATTTTCTGCGTAAGGAATATATCACATGCTAAAAAAAATTATAGTTTGTTTGTTGTTTTTTTTTTTTCTTTCAGAAAGTCAACGACGCTTTTCGCGCGAGAGTGGGCGGGTCCTAATCAACCAATTAAAACGCTTGTTTTACAAAACGAAATCCGTGATTCAAATTGTTCAATTGTCAGATCCAACAGTATCATCACACAACGCAACGCTAATTCGGCCGAAGTGTATACTTTGAAGCGAGATTTGCGATAAAAATCTAGATCTAAATACCAGTACATTACTTGAGAAGAAGTACATGTACACAATAGTTTATAAGACCTTTTTCTATATAGTTTTAATAACTTGGCGAGCACTCGCGAATATAAGGCCTCAGCTGTTAATAAATTTTCACAGGCAAGCGAGAAATATCCGCGAGATTCGCGCACAACTCAATCTCACAGATATTTTAAATCATCTTCGCGAACCAGCCAATTGCTGGGTCATGTTTAATCCAGTAAAAAAATATGTATGGAGTACGGTATTTGTAGTGTGTTGTTAATACATTGTTATCGATTGACTTACATGTAATAATTTTATCATGTTTTTTTTTATTTGTGCATTTCTAGCTTATCGTTTATCACTTTCAATTTCATTTTCACATTATGATTTCCATGCGTATATAATTCTTATAAATACGTGTCAAAATAAAAAGTGAAATACAAGTACAGACATTAACATTTTACTACATGTAATACTTACAAGGAAAGATTGATTTTACCCGAAAAAGGCTCCTTAATAAGAACTTATTATAGACAGCATTTATAAGAGGAAAATGTAAAATGGTCTAAATTTTTACTTGAAATAGAAAACACATTTATTGCCTGACGTCACGGCGTCAGGCTGTATAAGGATTGATAATTGCTTGATCCGAAACTAATAGATCATACCCAGAGAGCTAGATTTTGTGCAAGCTGATTTACATTGGAAATCTTTTAACTGCATTTTAAAAGAAACTTTTTTTCAGGGAAACAATGATTTTACTGATGCAAAATAATGCAGTATTTACTTTGTTTACTCTGTTTGCATTAAACAGATTATTCCATTTGATTTAAAAATAAACAAAAGACGAACATATACAAAGTTCTATCATTTAAAAATAATTTTTTAAAGAAAATCTTACAGTAAGTTATATAATTTTCAAGTATATTTTAGAGAAGTCCTGAAGATCACAATAATGCTGATATAATTGTATGTAATGAACGTATAATTTATGTCAAAGCATGGACACCCCCCCCCCCGTGACCTCTTCTTATCGTATAGTGATAAACTATTAATCTTCGTGGTAGCGGATCCAGCGATTTTCAGATATTAAATGTAGAGGAAGACATAGTCCCCCTACTCCACCTTTTTCCCCCACCCTAAGCCATAACAATGCAGGGGCAATTTTGAATGTTGATCTACATGCAAAAAAAATAAAATACAGAATAATCAATATTTGATATGAGAAAGACTATAGTGGCCAAAGAAGGATCTTTGATTTGATATTCTTTTATAAATAATAATAAACACTATCTAGGGTCATATATTCTAAATTCAGCTCTTGTTTCTGAAAACAAATTTGAAACCCCTTCTTCATATTACTTTTGAAGAAAGCTATAAATTATTTTTCACGTTATGCAAGTGCATAAAAATTATATACGCGGGTTTTATGTAGTGAAATGAATGTTTTTTTAGGATTTGAAATAAAAAAAAATGATTAATATAGATTGCTGCTACATGTGATACTTATACAAATATATGTAATGTATGCATCGATGTGCGGATTTGTTAAAGCGAACATGTGCATTTTATGTAAACACATGTACACGAGTTCTACGTTGAATCCAGTTTACAAAGTTTTTGATTTTTTAATAATAGATAATTCTCCGTTTCAATTAAATGAATTTAACAAAGCGACAAAACCCTACTAGTATATTTAAAAAAAAAGTATTTTCCCATTTCTCCCTGCTACTGATTCTCAATGACTGCATCTATTATGACGTCACAAATGACGTACACCGAGTAACGTCATGTACAACTGTGAACTCATAAGTTTGTTTTCCTTTGATTTCAGAAATGTTATTTCAAATTCTTTGCCATATTTATTGCCTTCAATGAACAATTGACTGCTTATTTCTATCACCTTGTGTGTTATCTATTTAGTTGATGTCCTATGACCTACCAATGAATCACTGACTGTTTCTCTAAAAAATTACCGATTCTTGATAACAAAGTTTAGATTTAACTCTAATTTCTTATACTCGTCACAGTCATAAACATAATAATTGACATGAAAGTTTATATTTGCGATGGTCATACATATAGTAAGTTGAAAGTTGTACTTGTCTGTAAATCAATCTAATTTTGGAAAAAGAACTGTCGATAAATCGGCATTTTTAACGGATATGTTTTTAGAATGAAGCCATCATATTTATTCCAGTAGTCAGACGTGTCTATAGGTGCCTCAGTTGACATTTTCTTACTTGTGTGAGATGAGTGTTCATCCACTTACATAATCAATATTATACACCTTTCTAGTTTATCCTTTAAAGTTTGTATAATAGACAAAGACAAATATGGTGGTTCATGATCATAGCATTTTTACACGCGTTGACATTTTATTTTATTTTTTTCACCATGAGCACACTCGTTACCGCAAAATATTTTCATTGGAAATTATTTGTCGAACAGTTATAATTATTTTTCTGTTTCAATTTTTTGCGGTAACGACTGTGCTCTACGTGAAATTCACGATTTATTGTGTAAAATTTGAGCCATTTTCCGGAAAACCTCGAACCATGCTGCGTTTTAGAATTTAGTTTGACATCGTAACATCCGGTTTTGACGAAATTGTTGCACATGTGAAATGTGTCAATGTTCTAGGTTGATAATAACCAAAAACAAATTTTCTAATGCCCTTTTCAAAATTTACATATTTGTTAGGCCAAATAAGGCATTTTGTGGATTGAATTCTTTACTAATCTTATCTAGTCAATATACCAATATCTGGTAAACCTACGATCAAGGTAGTGATTGTATGGACAGTGAATCTACTAGTTTTCTTCGTGACATTAACTAGTTATTTTTTTACAGTGTTCATGTATATGTTTAAATTGCTATATACCTGTACGCAAGACATAATTGCTATCTATTGACTTGAAGAGGTATTAGATTATCTTATTAATTAATAACAAATGAAATAATTACAATATTCATCGTTAAATTTTAACATTTTTACGTATAATGTGTTCATGTTATGTATAACACGCACTTAAGTCACCTATGTTGATCGCCTAAGTTTTGCTAAGATTTGTATTTCTTAGTATCCTTTATGATACGGACTTAAGACAAATAATGTACTTATGTCTTACTTAAGTATGGTCTTAGACTTAAGTACTTTTTATGTTACGACCCCCAGAATGGAACCCTCAGATTATGTTCAAAATTAATTAATCCTGAAAGAAATTCATACACATTTTATTTATCAATTTTATTTTTGCATTAAATACCGGTAGATTTGAAATTAGGGTCACTGTTGACCAGCATGTTCAATGATGTGAAACGCTGATAAGTATACCCAAATAACATGCACTTATTTTCTTGCCTTAGGCAAGGGAGATTGAAAGCGCGGCCGGTGTTGATACCACCCAGCAGGCACACAACGTTGTTTAAACGTTGAATATTAGTTGAAGTTGGGTTTTGACGTTGATAAATCTAGATTCAATATTGATTCAACGTTGACTTTTCAACGTTGAAAATTTAACGTTGAATCAACATTGATTCAAATTGAGTTGAATTGCCAACATTGATTCAATGTTGGATCTTCGCTGAGCGGGCCAATCCTATTTTTCGCTGATAGATAATTTGGACTATGATAGTGTCGGACTATAACACTGTCGGACCATAACGAGGTCGGACTTGACAAAGTCGCACTACCGTATATCATTACTAACTATTATAACTAACAAGGATGGTATATATAGAAATTTTACAAATTCAATGATAAATATGAATTCAGTACGAATTTGCCAAAGTACGAATTAAGAGGATACGCAGTATGACATCCGGAAAATATTCAAAAAGACAGCATAACACAACCCTCAGGACTCAATACCAAGATTTGATAAAAAAATACTCTTTGAAGAAAACATTTCGGCATGTCAGAGTACTAGTATCACTGAAGAGACATAATTTGTCGAAATGCATATCTGGTGCATCAAAAGTTGTACTGTGTAAGATTTGCATCTTACCTTGGAATGGTTTTATGTTCTGGACTATTTCATGACCACATGTGAAAATACAAAACGTTTGACATGATTAATTTATAAAATGTATTTTGGTGAAAATTATTATTGAAAACACAATTAACTATTGATAGGAAATTAAACACTTACTGTTTACAATATATATTTTTTTTTCATATAGTGATATACCGTATGTTTTCATTTAAGGGGTCCCGACCCTCTGCTATAAATTTGACCTTAGAAAGTTTTAAATATGTAATATTGATTTTCATAAACAACAATAACATTAGGGCCTCATGGAAAATAGTTTGAAGTATGAAGCGATTATTTTTTTCAGAAATGATTTTTATGTGCAGATCATGAAATGAAGAAATTGAACACAGAGAATAGAAAGAGCAACGATTTATTACCACAATATTAAATATAATATATGAGGTGCATATGAAAATAATACTTACTATTATACCTATTTAAATCATGCTAGAAAACATAATGGAGCGATGTTTCCTAAGTCAGAAAATCACAATGTTGTATGTGGTTGCAATTGTAAGAAAAAATATATTTGTGATGAGGAGTTATCTTTCTTCTAAATATTTCTTCATGTGAAAAAAAGTCATTCTAATTAAAATACTGTATTAAGTACTTGAAATATTAGACCATTTTTAAATTGGTACTTTAAAAGATACAACTTATTCAATTTATAAGGCATTTGATGTAGGATTTAAATGTTTTATTGTTAAATATAATAAAACAATTACAAAAAAATTGCAAAAGAAATAGAAAGTAATGTATCCATCTTAAGTTTGATCTCATCAAATTGACAATCCTCAGGTTTATAAAATTAGCAGTTACGTAATCAAAAATACTCATAAAAGTATCTCTGAATTCACAAAGTTATGTAAATTTATCCACAGTGTTTCTTTAAAGTTAAAGATGAAAGTTAATCATATTATATAGGGGAAATTGTCAAATTTCCAATATTTTTGCAGAAAATGCGAATTAGAACTTCAGCAATGCATTTTCTAATTGCAAATTGATCAACAAATATGTTTTAGGTTAAAAAAACAATAGGTATCCAGACATCCAGAGAAATTGTCATGAATTTTATACTTATTTGGAATTTTTTGTCTTCTTTTTCCGTCATATATTCTATAATACATAGTGTAAAAGCCTTTTGCTATCATTGCAAGACACCACACAATATTTCTCATTTCATATCATGCTAATAAGTATTGGTATCTAAGGCTGGATTCAAGAAAATCTTATTTCTCTAAAACTGTATTTATTTTTTCTCCTTTGGTAGGTACAAATGTCAACTTTTACGAGATCTTTTCTAAGACTTTCAAAGACCTTGAATCTTCTAGAAATGAATACAATGAAAATTGTTGCATAAAAAAATTTCACTTTCAAGCCTCATTTTGATGCATTTCAAATTAATTATAAATTTTTGGAGTTATCCTTCCTGGCTGAGGATCGGATATCCTTAAGAGAACTGGGAGCAGTATTACTATTTAGTACTTTGAAACTTATCTGTCTTATCAGAGGGTCGCTATCCGTTCAACAATTATGAAGGCATCTTCGCAACCGTGCAATAAAACGGTTGAAATTTTAAGTAAGTATATTATTACTATATGACAAATTTTCAAAATCTAACATAAAATCGATGTTGAATCAACATAGAAAAACAACATTGATTCAAAGTTTATTCAATGTTGTGTGCCTGCTGGGCATTTAATAAACATTAATCGGCCAGGTAAATACAAGCAAAAGAAAAAAGAAATAAATTTAATTTACAATTCCCAGTATTTTCAACTGTTTATTTATAAAATAAATATACTCTTTTGATAACTTGTTTATAAATTAAAAACTACCGGTAATTCATTAATAAATTCCCCATTGATTATTCACATTGTTTCACATTGTTTAAGTTATGGGAGAATGGTAGCATAATTTTATTTCATGTTCATTACAAAAAGTGTAAGGCTTTATTTGAGGGTTGCATGGAATACTTTTTTAGCATGGTACTCGTAAAATATGAAGCTTTTCAATTAAAAATCTTATATTTACTGTTATAATTATTTTTAAATAGTGCCAATGCAAATTTTGAGTGTACATGATTTTACTTTAAATAATAAAATAGGCCTACATGTATAGATATTTTTTCTCATAAACCTGTACATGTAGTTTATTTTTAGGTATAGAAATCTTCTCCTGACTTCCTTATTTGATAACTTTATTTAAAAAATATTCTAACTATATCTGTGTAAATATACAGTCTTTGAAAATATTTATTAAATATAATAATCTCTAGTTATCAAAAGATTGTAAGAAATCCTTGCTTTTTAACAGTTTAAACTCCTCTCTGCTGCAAGTAAACAAAACAACTGGAAGCCTGCAAATTCAGAATACACAAGGGAGCGGAGCTATCATGTCACTCAGAGCCTCTTTCACACATGAGTAAACAAAGCAGTCCCAGGGACAGCTGGGACTGCTGGGTCTGCATTTTAGAGCAGTCCCATAGCGGTCCCAGAGCAGTTCCACAGCAGTCCCAGAGCGGTCCGAAAGCAGTCCCGGGGACTGCTTTCTGGGACTGCTTTGGTGTCAGATTGGGTCTGGTCGGTACTGTTTATCTGTATACTAAATTTCATTTCAGTATGTGCAAACGGAAACTGCAAATAATTTGAATTTTTCTAAGTCCAAGGGGCACAACTCTGTCAAAAATGGCGCGAAAGTACCCAAAACAGAACCTGACCTAGATATTCATCTGAGATGTCTTTATACCAAATTTCATTTCAGTATGTGCGACGGTTTGAAGAAATGAACGGAAACTAAGTGGACCGACCGACCGACAGACCGACGGACAGCAACAAAGCAATATGCCCATCCTTCTTCGAAGGGGGGCATAAAAAGAAATTTTATCGAATAAAAAATAATTTTAATGAATAACTACATATTCAAAATTTGTTAGTTATAAAAATTTCTCTCAAAATTCCTCTAATTCCAACCACCATGCTTTAACATTAACATCCTTGTTCTCCAAGTTCCTGCAACTGAGGTGATACAAAATTTTTGTTCTAGGAACAAGTTCTTCCGGATAGTTCTTGTCATTTGGGAGACAATTAGGTTTTGTTCTTGTTCCGAGAACAAAGGGGAACATAGTTCTTGCTCTCACCCAAAGAAACCCATAGTATGATATTGAAGTCCACAGTGTCAGTATAATCATTGCATAACATGCAATGGAAAATTTAGGGTCTGTTGTGAATTCAATGACAGATAATTTATCTCAACTCGAATTGGAAAGTTATAAATTATATGAATTTTAAAATATGTTGAAAAATGTTAATATATTTAACTGTTCACTACTCATATTAAAAAAGAAAGCATGTTAGAAAGAGGTTTCAATGATTTATAATATCAAAATGTAAAAGCAGCCCAACACACGTTTTTCTATAAATTAATTCTCACCTATAGAACAGAGAAATGTAGAACAACATCCTTCGGTGAGACCACCCCGTAAGACTTTCTCTAGTCTAGAGATGAATACACTCAGTATATGAACCTTTGCTCGTAAGTACGACTCTAGCCAGTCATACTTTCCCTCCAAAGCCATACCCCCTCCCCCCAGAAGTATGAAACGAAAGTGTAAGTTTTGCAAAATTCTTTAATTTGACAACTCGAAAAGACGTTTTTCTCACTCATGTAATAACTGTCAAAAATTACATTTGTATCACGGACAATGTCTAGAAAAAATTGTTTTGTAAATTTCAGTTGACAAACTTAAAAAAAATGAAACGGGACATTGATCAACTTCCTTAATGCCAGCTGTAGAAAATAGAATTCTGAAGGAGAAATAAGAAAACAGTAAATGCAACTGATTTTATGTATTTAACAGCAAAATAAATTCGAAGTTGCACCTAAGTACAATAAAATCTTTTGAAAGGAAGTCATAAAAATATCGACGCTTAAAAATTATTATTTCTTAGAGGATGATAAGACCAAACTGCAGGAAAAAATGGAAGGGGTGGGTGGTTAGAAAGTGGGAATCATCCTGTTATGGAAACTTTAAAAGAGCGAATCGATAATTGTTTCGAGGAGTATATATACATGTAAGCTGCATAATTGAAGGTTACATGTCATAAAGAATTTTTTTGAGTCGGCTCGTGTAGCATCAAAGCTGGTTCAGAGCTGTAAAAATTATCACTCATTCATTAAGGTGATTCATACGCCAAATATGATAGTTCTAGCAAAAATGCTTTTGTTTGAGTAATTGCATAACTTAGGAGATAAAAATTGCGTAAAATTTCATACTGTAACATTATGTGTTTTCATGCTTTTAACAAAAAAAGTTTGATTATAAATATCTGTACAAGGTGCAGTTACTGCGTATGAATATATGATCAAGCATCGGATCTAATCCTCCCACCTGAAGAAGTTTATTTATATTTTGACCCAGAAAACTCCTTAAGGACGTTCGATCCTGTGCTATAGAATCGATTCTAATCTGAACCTTTATTTCTAAAATTCTGCATCATTTTTAGTTTTAACATTGAATTTAGATTCTACAATGCAAAATAAACTATATCCATTGCAAAAACCGCAATTAAAATCCATTCAGTTAGGATAAAGCTTGTGGAGGAAGGTTTATTTTTAGAAGATTATTATCAATTTTTCCCTTTTGAAATATATACAGTACTGTTAATTTTTTATTCCTATTTTCCATGCTGGTTGCACACAAATTTATATGTTTTTTTTGCAGTGAAATGTGTTTTGCTTGTTCTGAAATATCTATTAAATTATTTCTTATGAATTCTTTCGACCGTGCCAAGAAAACCTACGCATACTAATTAATATTTAGAAGCCTTTGCACCCTAAATCAAAGGCTGTTAAAAAAAGTAAAATAAAAGAAAAAGAACGTTAAAATTAATTTTTAGTAAACTAATTCTTCAGTAAAAATAAGCTGCCTTTCAAATTTTTACGAATTTCCATATGAAAATATTTTTTTCTTAGTATAAATGAACGTCGATAAATACGATGAACTTGGTAGTTGTGGAAGTACCCGTCGAATTATGGGGGAAAGGGTACCAATTTAAATTCCTGGAAGTTGACATCATTTCTGGTTAAACAAGACTGAGAAGAGTACTAAACAGTTAGAGGTATCACACCGGTAATTGACCAATCAAAATGAACATGTAGGTCCATACATATAAAATTAATTTTCCTATCTTTTGACACGTTTTTCCATTTTCTTCCAAGCTATTTTTACAATTTTGGTAGCTGTGCCTAGTAAATTTTATGTACATTGTAAATAGATAAAGGTTTTTGACAGGAACTTTTTTTTTCAGAGCAAAGGAGGCTACTTCCTGTGGTGGACTGGGGATGTTTATAAACACATTGAAAACACGTGGGTTTGAGGGTAGCCCTGTTTGCAGATGGAAAAAATAAGAAAATGCCGTGTAGGTACCCTGTTTGTTTTTTTTTCTGGTGTCAGCTAAAATGACAGGTAATGTTTAATTAAGGGGGCCGACTGTGGTTTTATTGTGTGAAAACTACTATAGCGAAACTCTTCATTTTTATACCATGTATAACTTACAACTTACATAAACTTCAGTGCACATGCAAAGTTTGGGGGGAAATCTACCGTCAAGGTATTTTTGAGGGACCGTCACAAAATACAGGTACTACATGTATTTTTACTATAGGATTAAATAGGAAAATGCCAATTTTTAGCACTTTAAAGCACATTATACAAATACTGCATATTACTAATATTATTCGATGAATTATACTATATTACGCAATAGATGTAAGAAACACAAAATTCTACCGTCTTGTTACCAGAGGGGGCATCTCAAAATGCCAAAAATTAACGAATTTTCCTGTTTTTATAGAGTACTACAAAATATGACCGGCATAGAGGATTCATATGAAAACAAAACAAAATAATGGAGATGTTCTAAGATTTTTATGTTTTGAATTTCGAGAGCGTTTGTTTATTACTTTTTCTTTAATAACATTTTTATTACCCCTTTCTTTAAGAGCTTCAGTTTATTATAACGTCAAAAACACATCGTAACGACGTCAACCTACCTACCAATTGCAAAATCGGTCAAAAAATCTGTTATATAAAATTTTCTTTACATTTTTATACCTATAATTTCTTAATTTTGTTTAATTTTAATAATCAGTAATTTTTAATAATTTAAAGCAACAACTAGAGGTAATGTGAGCAATGAGCTCACTAGATGATACCCCCCGCCTCCATATAGTTTTAATGGCAAAGTCCATGTTTTGCTGTGGCAGGGAAACCCAAAATATGTGTCGGATCAAAAAGTAAAATAGAAGGTGCACAATGGCAATATGTAGTAAAGATTCTGTGAAAGTTTAATCAAATTTCATACAGTGGTATAAGAGGAGTTGCGGAAAAGAGATGGGTACCCCAAAGCGTAACAGACGGACGGACGGACGGAATTCACTATTACTATATACCCTCCCGCTTTTCAAGCGGGGGTATAAAAAAGTTGCTTTAAAACAGTGGATACGCTTCTTTTTACTATAATGCGCGAAATATTGCGCAATGGAAACGACAGTCGGCCCTCTTAACACCTGCTAAATATTTTTTCAAGTAAACAAATTCCTGATTTTTTTACGATTTTTTAAAATTCTATATGGAAATTATATAGTGAAAACAATTACCAGTGTGATACCTAGACCTTATCTGATTGGCTATGTAAATAGTTTCATTTTAATGTAAAAATATCAATGATAGAAATAAATTATAGAGATAAATGGTGAAATGTATCAATTAAGTTTATTTTGCTTAACTAAGAAAGCTGAAAACTAGATCCATCCCCTTGAAATTTGCTGCCGTAAATTGTCTTGCCAGCGTTTGGGGAATATGGGTGATTTGCATCAATTACACTTTTATTGACTCCATCGCTGTGGAAAACCGGACGGGTTTTCTTGGCATGGAATTATGACAAATAAACTAAATATATTGAGAGGAAACGCAGGGTAAACTTTTGAGGTGAATTAATTTTCTGTTTATTGTTTTTTTTTTTTAGTAATCCTATCTTACTTTTAAAATTATCGTTAAAGAATATGTTACCAAAATTCCATTTGTTTTTGTCTTATAATTCATGAGTTATTGAAACCCATATGTCGATACACCCCCCCCCCCCCCCCCCCCCCCAACATGTCACAGCCTTGATTCTCCTTTGCAAGAAATTAATCATAATGTTTATCTTTTAAACCATGGGTATATTGGGCATGGATAATAACGCCAAAAAATTAGGCAAACGACGTGCGCATGCGCCAGTGAGAGGAACACAAAAATAAGTTGACAGGCTCAAGAACCCAAATTGCGCAATTGGTTTCTTTCAATTTTTGGTTGAATGTAATGATTATAATAGTCTACGGTATTAATAGCGGTTTTTGCGGTAGTACGGTGGCGATTAAACACCTGGTGGCAGGACAAATAACCCGATCGTAATTTGACTCTGTTTCGCGTTAACGTCATCGTCACGTTTGGTTGGCAACCATTCCTGGTCCTCTCTGACAACGAGTAAAACTTTCTATGGGAGAGAATTCACAAGAGACTGCCCAGTGACCTGTTTTTGCCCTTTTCCTTACTTAGGCAATTCGAAAATCCGACCCCATTGAACTTCCGCAAACTGTACCAAGACTGTAAGAAATTCATATCGTCTATAAATACTGAAAAACATTGTGTAAAACCTCTGGTGCATCAAATGGTGCAACAAGATTTGTTGACAAACTCGTCGTCATCAATTTGCACGTGTTGTGGGCTTTTTGGAGTATTCCCTACGTGGCGTCATACATTTTACGGTTGAGTAATTCTGAATGCTAATTTTTGTGCATAGTAAGTAACATTCTCATTTAACCAGTGCAAAAAGGTCATATTTCATGTACTGTAGCACCAAAAGAAGTATATTGACCCCCGTAAGTGTAGCCCCCACCCCCGCTTGAAAAGCAGGTATATAGTAATCGGTATGTCCGTCTGTCCGTACGTCCGTCCGTCTGTCTGTTACGCTTTGGGGTACCAATCTCTTATCCGCAACTCCTCTCAAACCACTGAATGAAATTTAATGAAACATTCACAGAATCTTAATTTATTAACATATTGCCATTGTGCACCTTCTATTTTACTTTTTGATCCGACACATATTTTGGGTTTCCCACAGCTAAACATGGACACTGCCATTTTAAACATATGGGAGGCGGGAGTATCATTTAGTGAACTCATTGCTCACAGTACCTCTAGTTTGATTTGATTTCAATTATAATCTATGCATGTAGAAATTAAAAGTATAATTGACAAAAAAAATAAGACTTTTAATATCAGAAGCCAGTCTCGTTAATACGTACAAACACCTTATGCTCTCATTAGCTGCAGATAGTGTGCTTTAAAAAATTCTATTTTTAGAATCCAGGTTAATTTGCAGAATCATTAACCTTATTACTCCATAACACACTGACCACTGCAGGTAGTGTGGTTAAATTCATTATTAGAATCCAAGTTTGCAGTGCTGCTTTTCACAAATATATGTTATAGATAGGCTAATAATGTAAAATTTTCTGATGTTGGTGATGTTATGGTTTTGAATAATACATCAAATACTTTCGAAATGCTACTCCTCCTACAGTTTTGGTCTGATTTCGATGTAACTTGACACACAAGTACACTACACTAAGATACATAATTCCTGATTTCAATGAACATTGTTGAGGTATATCACTCGTCAGCTTTTTAGACAAAGTTCAGAGAAAACCTCTTACTTTAATACTATTAATACTATTAATTAAAATTCAATTTTTGTAACACAATGTAAATTAATCAACTTTCAATAAAAAAAAAACTGCTAAAAATCATAAATAACTGAATTAATGTGGGACACTTTCTTGTAGTGGAAGGATATTTAGCAGAAAAATCTGCAAATTTATTGAATTTAATATCTTGGAGTTTAGCCACACATACTTTTACTCAGAGATTATTTTCCGTTATGATATCCTAGGAATATTAAAAGGACACAATGAGTCAAAATCATGTCTTTTTTTTCCTATTTTACTTTTGATATTGCATAATAATAATAAAGCGACATTGAAAAAATAGAGCAGAAGAATATTAAAAGGATTTCTAAATAACTTCCCTTCCTGGTAATAATCATGAGTAAGGGGGGTTTACTTTACAAGTTTCTATAAAAAGATGCTTTTGACAACAGATATGTAAATATTAAAACTAATTTAATTGCTTAAATACCACTGACAATGACACATTATGTAAACCACTTGATTTTAGATTGAAATTCAGGCAACTTTGCAGCAGTAACACAAAACTATCATATTTATATTATTTGACTTTTGTTCAATTTCAAACATTGTACCTCCGTTTTTTAAGTTATTTATTCAAGAGTTAAAAAGTAATCTTTCAATTGATATACCTAGGAGGTTAGAATTAATTATAAATCTTCGCCGTTTATATCTGTCTTGTTTTCAGACTCAAGAATTAAATGTGGCATATATACACTAGACCTAGTACGATGGAACCTTTTCTAACATAATTGTTAAGAACAAGTCCTAATAAATATATGTGAATTTCGAATCCTCTTCATATGCATGAAGTTTCATGATGGTGACATTGATACCCTAAGCCATGACATTTTAGGGGGGATTTTTGTCTAGTTTCTAACTAAATGAAATTTTCAAAGACTATTTGCCTAGATGTCTATAAAATGAAGATGCTAAGTATTTTAATGATTCTTTTTCTTTTTTCATCTGTTTTGTTTTTGTACTGTTTGAAGAAGTAATGTTAAACTGACTGAAATCTAGTATGTAATATATTTTTGGCGGACTGGCGGCGTATGAAAAAAATGCCCTTTTCTGCTTCAAAAAATTGCTCTAGAACAATGAAAGGATTAAGGAAATTTTTAAAGTGATAATGGACAAAATTATAAAAAAAAATATGTCAAATAAATATGATTTTCTTGGCAATGATGCCAAGCTCATAGCTTTGAGTATAAAAAAATGATAGGGATAGGTGTTCACACTATACTGTTATTCACATTTTTGAAGACAGTTTTATTAAATTTTTTCATTGTATATTAACAAGGCAGAAAAGATTTCAAAACAATTTAACGTTCAATGATTTTGCAAAATTGGAAATGAAGTGAATTGAAGCAGGACTTAGAAAATCAGTTGGCACGTCTACAAAAAGTGATATAGTTCAATTGATTTGAAATTAGGACTTACTAATTTGTAGAGTCTCTTCTTGAATTTCTTGGTGTCTTCCGCCGAAACTATTGATAGAAAAAAAATAAAAATTAATCTTGTATTTTGTATGATTACAGGAAGAAGTTTCTGAATTAATTTACTTAATCTTCAATTTAATTTGTTTAGTTGACTGTTTTTTTCTAATTTAAAAAAAAACACAAAAAAAAACACTCATCATTTTCAACCGAATTAATAATTATTCGTAAAATGCATTTTGTATTCAATACACTTATGATCTGCAGCTTATATGTGAAGTTAACGAATACTAATCACGCCAAAGGAGTGAAAATTTTGCCCAAACCAAACACGATCTCTTTAACATAAATGGATAGAGGTGGGATAAGGTACATGCATTATGGATGATGGAAAATCCCTTTTAAACTAAATATAAACACTACTTGAGTCTTTTTTGGGTCATGATCGAAAATCGTAAACAATCCTGTGTAAATATAATAAACGTTTTGGTCATATTCATATGTTAGACAAGATTAGACCTTAATTACGTATGGTATAGATTGTTATTTATAAATTTGAAAACTTCTTGAAAATTTATCTAATAATTATAAAAAAAAATTACTAGCAGTATTGCATATGTTTTTGACTTTCGAAACTTTTGCGTTCAAGCGATTCACTGAATGAATATACAATCTACTATATCAGGTGTACATATATATACTATATATAGTAATCTACTTTTATTAAATCTAAAATCGGAATTTCAAGCAATTTTCATCAAAACGGTCCAAAGTCAATATTTCATGAATATGTAGACATTTTATCGGACGTGATTTAAATGAAAGATGTTTGGATTCTAATAAAAATAAAAATGAAATGAAATGTCTACATAATGATGTAGAATGATGTGCCCCACCTTTACTCTATTGTCTGTGGTGTATGTTTTGGTTTATATTTCTTGAATGAGCAATACGAGTCTCCATTCCCCAAGCATAAACCAAAAGTAAAATCATTTGAATAAAAAAGTATTTATGTTACAAAAAGCCCAAAAAACGAAGTACATGTAAAAAGTGTATTGTAAACAATTATAAAATGCTTTTTTTGTTAAGATTTAATTGTGAAGGTTTTTATTCAAAATGTCAATGAGACTAACATTTTGTCTCAGTTAAAAACGAGGATTCTTTTCGTAATGACCTTCAAAAAGTAATGTTTAAACCTTCCTTTGCAATACAATTGTTGTTCAAATTTGACTAGGTAAATGAAACCCCTTTGGTAGGGGGTTCAGGTGTAAATTTTTGATGAGATGTATTCAAATAAATATATTCTAGCACAAACATGGACACATTCAGAAATATAAAAAACTTTACCTAGTGAAAAATGCCAAGTTTCCCAGAAGTTATGAAATTATCAATGTTGTGAATACTGCTATTTTATGTAAGGAAATTTAACTATTAAAGAGTACCTATTGATGGCACATGAAAGAAAGAAAAATCCGTTAAATCTAGATAATTTATAAGTAACGAATCTAATTTTATTTGGAAGTATGGCAAACTATGTATTTTTGGAAAGGTCTATGCAAGACCAAATTTTCTGTTTCCATGTCAGCTAAAAAATATCCAAGATGGCAGCAAAATATCCAATATGGCCGCCAATAGTGAAAATGGCCGATACAGTCTTTTTGATAAAATGCTTTCAAAATCTAAGATATGGAAAAAAATAATGAAATTTAAAAAGTTTTTTTTTTTTTTTTTTTTTTTAAATTTACAATTTATTACTTTTAAAGGATTTATAAAAATAGTAATCTTAATCAACTATGCTCACTAAATGTCAGAGTTCTGTCTGGACATCACAAAGAAAAAAATATATGAAAATGGCAAAGATTGGGAAAAAGAATTCATTACAGTTAATTCACAACTTTATTAAAAATATATATAGATCGTTCTTTAAAATACATGACATCAAATTTTTGGTATCAATCCGTATATATTCAGTCTAAATTATCCATGCTTCCTGGACAAGTCGAGTGTTAACTTTATCCCAGACATCTGCTCTACCGGCGGGTACCATATTCATGTCAGATATGGAATGATTTTCCCATTTTCCAAATTCTGACTGTTTTTCTCTTGAAAAAAACCCCCACAAAGTATTATGTTAACAAAGAAAATTATAAATATTTTTATAGGGCCTAGTTAGAATTACTTGGGCTATTCAGTTATTATACAGTACATAATATGTATTTCAGAATCTAGAGGAAATCCTGCAACAGAATTAAATTTGCACATTTATATCAGGGACCGTTAGTATATAGGTCTTGTTTACATGTTTATGTGTAGTACATTGTAGGAAATGCATATTTTTCATACTAGATTTTTTTCAAATAAGTCGATCCAATATTATCACATTTATTTTTTCTCTTGTGGTTTTACGATACAAAAAACTGTTGAAAAGTTGCGTCGAGCAATTTTGATTGGATCACTATTTTTTCCCCCTAGGACCTCGGGTCCCCCGCAAATAGTTCGTCATTTTGCGTAGTAATAAAACATTGTAGGAACTCTTCAGGCATTAAAGGCACAAAAGTAAACTCATCGATATCAGTACGGAGACCTCAGCCTCAGGTCACCTTATATATTGATTGAATTTTGTATGATAGACAGTTTCCTTTGTCTGACTCCAAAATAATCATATTTATAACTTTATTCAAATCTACTTTTTAATATATACCAGGGTATATATTAGCAGAAAGTGAAAGTAATTAGGGGGACCAGAGGTAACCTTATATTATACATCAGTAGGGAGACCAGTAGTCACCTTATATTCTACATCATTAGAGGGATCATAGGTCACCGTACATTTTAAATTAATAGGGGGCCAGAGGTAACCTTTTATTGCACATCATAAGGGGGGCCTTAGGATACCTTATATTGTACCATTTATATTATATCATTTGGGGGACCAGAGGTCACCTCATAGGGGCCTGTTGAACATCAATTAGGAGACCAGAGGTCACCTTATATTGTACATGATTAGAGGGACTAGCGGCCACCTTATATTGTACTTCATTAGGGGGATTATCTTATATTGTAGAACAGTAGGGGGACTATAAGTCACCTTATATTGTACATCGGTGGGGGACTAGATGTAACCTTATATTGTACATCAGTAGAGGGACTAGAGGTCACCTTATATTGTACATCAGTAGGGGGAGCAGAGTTCAAACTAATTGTACATCATAAGGGGGACTAGAGGTCACCTTATATTGTGCATCAGTAGGGGGACCAGAGGACACCTTATATTGTAGAACAGTTGGTGGACCACATTTCACCTTATATTGTAAATCGAAAGGGGGACTAGAGGTCACCTTATATTGTAGAACAGTAGGGGGATTAAAAGTTACCTTATATTGTACAACAGTAGAGGGACTAGAGGTCACCTTATATTGTACATCAGTAGGGGAACCAGAGGTTATCTGATATTGTACATCAGCAGGGAGACCAGAGGACAACTTATATTGAACATCAATAAGGAGACCAGAGGTCCTCTTATAGTGTACATCATAAGGGGGAACAGAGGTTATCTTATATTGTACATCAGTAAGGAGACCAGAGGACACCTTATATTGAATATCAATAAGGAGACCAGAGATCACCTTATATTGTGCATAATTAGGGGGACTATAGGTCACCTTACTAGTATATTGTACATTAGTAGGGGGACAAAAGGTTATTTTATATTGCACATCAGTAAGGGAACCAGAGGACACCTTATATTGTACAACAGTAGGGGGACTAGAGGTCACATTATATTGTACAACAGTAGGGGGACCAGAGGTCACCTTATATTGTACATCAGTAGGGGGACCAGAGGTCACCTTATATTGTACATCAGTAGGGGGACTAGAGGTCACCTAATATTGAACATCAATAAGGAGACCAGAGGTCAACTTATAATGTTCATCATTAGGGGGACCAGAGGTCACCTTATATTGCACAGCAGTAGGGGGATTAGAGGTCACCTTATATTGTACATCAGTAGGAGGACTAGAGATCACCTTATATTGTACATCAGTACGGGGACTAGAGGTCACCTTATATTGTACATCAGTAGGGGGACCAGAGGTCACCTTATACAATATTACGACTTATATTTACATCAAAGGGGGACCATATAACCTTACATTGTATTGTACATCATAGGGGGACCAGAACTTTATATTGAACTCAGTAAAAAATTATTTTAAAATTCTCAAAAGGAGTGTGTGTGGTAAGATATTTTTACACAAACAATTTCAAAGAAAATTATTAATTGTGCAAAGTTTTACAATCATCTGAAGTTTTTGGTCTTAGTCGTAAGTTGTTTTGTGAAACGGGCCCCAGAGGTCACCTAATATTGTACATCATTAGGGGGACCAGAGTTCACCTTATATTGTACAACAGTAGGGGGATTAGAGGTCACCTTATATTGATCATCAATAAGAAGACCAGAGGTCACCTTATATTGTACATGTAAAAATTACGCGGACTTGTTGCACAGAAGAAATATTTGACGACATAATCGGGCAAAATTTCACAAATAATATAAAAGAATCTTTACTTATATGGTCTTCAAAATTTCATATCAAAATGTTGTAAATTAGTATTAATTTTGAGTGATTTTTCAGGACATACCATTGAGTCACGGCGCAGCAAAATCTTCGACGTCACAATCATTATAAAAAATATGTGACTGAGCTTTCATTTTCTCAATGTTTTCCCTTGAGTACCTGTATAGTTTGAGCTACCTTATCTACTCAACATCAAAACACCATTTCTTGTCAAGCTTAAAATCTATTAAACAAGTAAAGAATATTCTTTTTTTTTTTTTGGCTTTAAAACCAAAAACTACTTAGGAGATATAGTGTGATATTGGTGACTCTCAATCACGTTCGTTACAGTCCGGATAAAGTTAACTTTTCGTCTATAATCTTCCCGTCCTCCCGTATAGCCTTTTTACAGAGGTCTAACTGTCTAAAATTTCAGTTTGCTATTTGTGGGCGAATACGAGTAGCCTAGTTTACTAAATGTTTTATTACGCATATTTTGGATCTATGTTGCCGATATCTCGAGCATTACACATATTTTAACAAAAGTGTGGTGCGCCGTCAATTCAGGAGACGTCATTTTCACAATCATTTTCACGGGAATCGCATCAGAGAAAAATCACTATATTTCTATTAGTACTTCAAATATTACGTCCGAAATCTAAATACATAATAATAGAACAATTTAAAGGTACATTTGAGAAAATTGTTGAAAAATATCGCGAATTTTAGAAAATCAATGAGTTGAATTTTTGAATCCGCATGCTTTTGCTTCAATTTTTTTGTCATGCGCCGTACCTCTCCATCAATGATATCAGCATACCGATAATTTTAGTAGAATTTTTTTAAAATACATAAATTTTGCCCAAAATTTATTGGAATCTTTAAGATACATATTTCTGTGAAATTTTATAACAATATGACGTCTGTAAGAGTAAATAATAGCACAGTCCGCGTAATTTTTGAACGGCCCTCGTACATCATTAGGGGGACTAGAGGTTATCTTAAATTGTACATCAGTAGGGGGACCAGAGGACACCTTATATTGAACATCAATAAGGAGACCAGAGGTCACCTTGTATTGTACATCATTAGGGGGACTACAGGTCACCTTATATTGTGCATCATTAGGGGGACTAGAGGTTATCTTAAATTGTACATCAGTAGGGGGACCAGAGGTCACTTTATATTGTAGAACAGTGGGGGGACTAGAGGTCACCTTACATTGTATATCAGTAGGGGAATAGAGGTCACCTTATATTGTACATCATTAGGGGGATTAGAGGTCACCTTATATTGATCATCAAAAAGAAGACCAGAGGTCACCTTATATTGTACATGTAAATCATTAGGGGGACTAGAGGTTATCTTAAATTGTACATCAGTAGGGGGACCAGAGGACACCTTATATTGAACATCAATAAGGAGACCAGAGGTCACCTTGTATTGTACATCAGTAGGGGGACCACAGGTCACCTTATATTGTGCATCATTAGGGGGACCAGAGGTCACCTTATATTGTACATGTACATCATTAGGGGAACTAGAGGTTATCTTAAATTGTACATCAGTAGGGGGACCAGAGGACACCTTATATTGTACATCAGTAGGGGGACCAGAGGTCACCTTATATTGTACATCAGTAGGGGGACTAGAGGTCTCCTTATATTGTACATCAGCAGGGGGACTAGACGTCACCTTATATTGTACAACAGTAGGGGGACTAGAGGTCTTCTTATATTGTTCATCAGTAGGTGACTAGAGGTCACCTTATACGGCTGTTCAATAAATAATGTCCTCGGTGCTTGGAAAGAAACAAAAGACGCTTTTCAATAATTTAGTCATAATGATTTAACCTAATTTTTTCTTTTAATTAAAGCACATGTCCTTTACATTTTTTATCCAATTTCTGATTGTTTTTAGAACTCATTTTTGGGTATGAACCTTTGTATACTGAATTATTGTAGATCCTATGATTTTCTGGACTTGTTTCTTCCTTTTGAAAGGCGTTTTTTCAAGTTTGGAAACTTGGAAGCAAGTCAAAAGGCGAAAGATCTGGCGAATATTTTTAATGTGAAAGAACACTAACTTTCTGTTTATCCCCAAGACTCATTTACTCTTCAGGGCGTGCGGGTTTGGACGCTGTCATGAAAAAAAAATTTTGCAAAAAATTTGCTTTCTAGATTCCTCCAGAAATTAAACTGCCTCCCGGAATACGAATTTGAACAACAAGACCACTAATATTAAAAAAAAAAAACTGCCTATAAATCTGTCTTTGTGCTCTTGCAATTCTTTGCTCTTCTCAGACCTCTGCTGTTTTTGTCAAGTACATCTTATTGTAAATTTTGTTTTGAGGGTTTTAAGCAATGTATTCAAGTTTCTTTATCTGTTTGAAATTCAAACAAACTTGGATAGCTACAGTTACTGATATTTTTAATAATTGTTTAGATATTCTTACACGTAGCCGTTTTCACTCATTTTTTAATACATAGGGTGATTTTTTGAGCGCTAAGCTTTTTTTTTTTTACTGTCAAACGTTTCTTTAAAACAGTGTGAACTACTCCTGAAATGATGTCTATCAAATTTGCTATGTGTCATATAGTCAATCATACACCATCAGTGATTATTTGTTGAAATTTGGCAAGCAGTACATTAGTTGTTTAATTTTTTGTTTGCAAGGACGGTATCCATTTTTGATGCCTATTATATAATTTTTATATCATTAAAATCCACCTGTTCAGTTGTCTATAAAACACACTGATTGCTGTAAAGTTTACATATTTCAGTATTTCTTTGGGATTCTTCACAAGTTTTTACAGCAGCTTTAGTGAACGGTTTAATTTCACTCTAGTTTACTGATTCTTTATCATTCAACTTTCATACAGTGTCTCGAATACCCTTGTTTTCCAGCTTCTCACAATGAAACTATGTGATGAAAAGTGGTCACATAAACTGTTATAAATTCATTAAAGATTCAATAATGAGAAAAAGTCAAGCTTAATGCCATATGATATCTGTATTGTATGTCATAGAGTTCAGGACATTATTTATTGAACATCCCTCATATTATACATCAGTAGGGGGACAAGAAGTTACCTTATATTGTACATCATTAAAACATCATTAATGATCACACTATTTTGAACGACAATGAAGAAACCGGAATACACTTTATATTTTACATCAATAAGAAGACCAGAGGTCATCTTATATTGTAAGTCAACAGGGAGACCAGAAGACACCTAATATTTTGCATAAATATTGAGACCAAAGGACTCCTTATTTGGTCACCTGAATCAACTTATGTGACTTACTGCTATCTGTTTTTTTATTTCTGGCGTCGTGCGCTGTGCATTGTGCATTAACATTCGAACATTTTCAGCTTTTCTCTGCAATGCCTCAACCATTTACAACCAATTTTGGCATAAAGCATCTATGGGTGAAGGGGAGATTTTTTAAAATCATTGTCCCTGCCCTCCACCCCTAAGGCAAGAAAGTTGGGGCGAAACTACTACAATTGATGAAATCTTTAAGAATCATCTTTACCAATTGACATCAAGCCGTCGAACTGTTGGCATAATTATTATAAGCATTGACTCTTCTATCAAAATTGTGAAATTCATTGTCCAGGGTCAGGGGCCCTGGGGTTAGGACAGGGCTATATCGTGAAATGCATTTATTATTTGAAAATCTTTCCCTCTGCCCCTGGATATTAAACAAACAAACTACATGCAAAGTCATGATGAAGAAGGATATTCTCTCCAAAGTTTTGAAATTTATGACCCAAAGATCGGGGTTCAGGTGTTACTGTGGGGCTATATAAATTGTAAAGTTAAATTCATCAATTCTTTAAAAAATCTTCCTCTCTGCTCCTGGATATTAATTTAACTAACTGCATGTAGTTATGATAAGCAAGGGAGCCTGTTCCAGAATTATAAATTTCAAGGCCCCTGGCTCATGGGTACCATTGAGGGATGGGGGCTCTAATTAAATACTGTAATTGAATTAATGCTTTGAAATTTTGTTCTTTGGTATAAACCAAATTTTTTTATGAACAAGGGTGCCTTTTCCAAAATTGTGAAATGTATGAGGGATTTCGTGGTCAATAGGCACTACTAATTATTGCTAATTATTACTGATTATTTGAAATACACTTTTTTGTTCCCCTACGCTCTATTTGGGTATTAAGTAGCAAAACTAAGCATGCTAAGTATATACCAGGGTAGTAATGATAAGCAATGGTGCTTTTTTTCAAAATTGCGAATGTCATGGCCTCTGGTTCAAAGCGCTAACCAAATTTAATTGTTTTAAAATTTTTACACGATGTTCAGATGACCTATAAGACCCATAGGCCTCTTGTCGTGTTCTTATAAGAGAACATCTAGTATCCTGTTAATATGCATTTTATCTGTAACCTCTGGTCCGCCCTTATTTTCTTTTGAGATATCTCTTGGTTAAGACGGGTCTAGAATCGTTGATGCCTTATCTCTGCATTCATATAAATCTTATTTTATGTCTGGTTTCCTTAAAAATGTACAACAATGGGGACCACTGGTCTCCCTATTTATGTACAATATAAGGTGACATCTAGTCCCCCTTGTGTTGTAAAATATAAAGTGACCTTAGGTCCCCATATGATCTACAACGTAGGGTGAACTCTGACCCCCTATTGATGTATACGGTGACCTCTGTTTCCCTTTATGATGTACAATATAATCTGATGTCTGGTCTTGTACAGTATAAGGTGACCGCTGGTCCCTTTTCTGTTGTACAATATAAAGGTTACCTTTAGTCTCCATAATGAAATAAAATATAAGGTGACCTTTGGTCAACCTATTGATGTACAATATTTGTTTACCTCCAGTCCACCTAGTGACTAACGTTAAAACTGACCTGAAGGCTCTGCCCCCTACTGATGTACAATATAAGGTGACCTCTATTCCCCCTACTGATGTACAATATAAGGTGATCTCTAGTCCCCCTATTGATGTCCCCTACTGATGTACAATATAAGGTGTCCTCAGATCCCCCTACTAATGTACAATATAAGGTGACCACTGGTCCCCCTACAGATGTACAATATAAAATAACCTCTGGTCCCCCACTGATGTAAAGTGCAATATAAGGTATCCTCTGGTCCCCCTACTGATGTACAATATAAGGTATCCTCTGGCCCTCCTACGGATGTACAATATATGGTGACCCCTGGTCCCCCTACAGATGTACATTATAAGGTGCCCTCTGGTCCCGCCACTGATGTACATTATAAGGTGACCCTTGGCCCCCCTACTGATGTACAATATAAGGTGACCTCTGGTCCCCCTACTGATGTACAATATAAGATGTCCTCAGGTCCCCCTACTGATGTACAATATAAGGTGTCCTAAGGTCCCCCTACTGATGTACAATATAAGGTGAATCTGGTCCCCCTACTGATGTACAATATATGGTGACCTCTGGTCCCCCTACTGATTTACAATATAAGGTGTCCTCTGGTCCCCCTACTGATGTACAATATAAGGTTACCTCTGGTCCCCCTACTGATGTACAATATAAGGTGACCCCTGGTCCCCTAACTGATGTACAATATAAGGTTACCTCTGGTCCTCCTACTGATGTACAATATAAGGTGACCTCTGGTTCCCCTACAGATGTAAATATAAGGTGACCCCTGGTCCCCTTACTGATGTACACTATAAGGTGATCTCTGGTCCTCCTACTGATGTACAATATAAGATGACCCTAGGTGCCCCTGCTGATGTACATATGTGACCTCTGTTCTTCCTACTGATGTACAATATAAGGTGGCATGTAGTCCCTCATATGATGAAGAACAGAAGATGGCATCTGGTCTCCCTTTTGTTATACATTATAAGGTGACGTATGGTCGCCCTAAAGATTACAATATAAAGTGACCTCTGGTTTTATTACCTTTTTGTTACCTCTGGTATCCGCTTAAAGATTATGGGAACAAGCAGAAATCTTATATTGGACATCAATAAGGATTTCATGCTTCACAAATTGCAGTATATGAATGAGACAAAGGTTATCTTATGTTGTACATTATTACGACATGACTGAAAGTTGTAAGTAGCCAATAATTTACAATCATGGTATGTGTAGAATTATTTTTCAAATCCTCTCCAAAAAAAAGTTGCGACCCTAATTTTTTGACAGGGAAAAAAGTGCACAATTTCTCCGAATTCTCTAAATGTATGTAATTGGAATTTGGAGGATTAGTCAACTTGCTTGTCTTCAAATACAGTATATGTATCCCAAAAGTAAATAAGAATTGGTGCATTTTTAAAAAAAGTTTTATTTCTTTTTTTAAATGTAGTTTTGATTAATTTATGAATTCGATGTGTTAATTCCAGGAATAGGGGAGGAGAACTCTATGCAGCCCCAAACTTCACAATACAGGGGGTACATATTCTTGGTAAGATAAATAAAATCATGGGTTTACTAAAAAGTGTTAAAGTGATGAGGTCTCCTATTGAAGCATGACCTCATAAGGAAGACAAAGGAAATATTAAATAATTTATGAACAAATAATTATTCCATTATGTTAAAACATTGGTGAAAAGTCCGAACGAAATGAAGAGATAAGGGGTGGTAGAGGGTAAGATCTTCACCCTCCCCGCTTGTTAGAGATCTGCGAATGCAGAGACTGGACGTCTGGACGTCGTTTACTCTGAGTCGCTTACTATTAGTAAGGAGATCAGAGGTTAGGCACTGTGTTATATAGATACTATAACCTTACATGGAATAATAAAATCATAGGGGAGACCACAGGTCACCCAACATAATTCATAAATGTTAAACTCTTATACATCATATATCTTATAATATTGCAGTTAATGTTGCTCAGCAACCCCCTCCTCCCTCTTTCTTTTCTAATACCCATCAGATGGTTATTCCCATTTACAAAAATAAATTTTCTGGATTTTTTTACACTGTAAAGGCTTCACAGTATTACGATTTATTCTATTTTCACTTTACGTATGCAACGCACTACATTTTGTAGCGGAGTAAACAGGCCCGATAGTCGTGAACTGCGCAGGGGACCTAAGGTCCTAGTTGAGCGTACGTTTTTCGACCGGGTTAATTTTTAATATTTACATTTGCAAATGTTTTCCTTTATATAACACTACTGAAAGCAAGCATTTTTATAACTGTATAAATACAGGTACGGGGTCAAGAGGTCATAGATGTTCGCATGGATAAACGTTCGACGTAATTTCTCTGTGACGTCATAAAGGGTCGACGCGCAGTCAGTGGATTACATACATGCCGTTGGGTTTGAAAAATGAATGCATTTCACACGTTAAAAGTCACAATCAGGCAAGTTTAAGTATGAATAAGTCACAAATGTAAATATAAGTAATAAGGTATCATTTTTTGAGTGTTATTGGGATATAAAACGGGTTGGCACATGATCAAATCTTCCATAAAGCCCTTCGGGCTTTATGGGATTTGATCACGTGACCAACCCGTTTTACATCCCCATAACACTCAAAAAATGATACCTTATTTCTTAAATGCAAACTTTTCAGAATGACATAACACACACATAACACATACATCATTAAATAAGAAAAAACACTGTGCTGACAATTCTCTGAGCGACATACTACATAGAATACCTAATTATAAGAATGTGATTTGGCCGACATGCATACATTTTGGAGAATCAATTGCTGGTGTAAATCTGTTTCCGACATCTTATCCTAACTCAAGGTTCATCTGAATATTGATGTGTAACATCACAGTATAGACATTTGATGTTAATTTTTTAATTTATAAAACATCCTATATGGTACCTTAAGTATCCACTGTGACTCACCGACCTCCTGCCTCTAGTACTGAGGTTGCTGAGGCCCGGATCAACTGGCCGACATGCTATAGTACTGAGTGGTGGTCAGGCCCTGGACTTGGCCGACATGCTATATAGTACTGAGTATGAGGCCCGTGACTTGGCCGACATCCTACAGTCAGTACCTAGTTATAGGCCCGTGGCTCAACGAACATCCTCATTGGCCAAATAACATAATTTAAATCGCATTTGATTACTCTACAAATTTTGATCACACAATAATGTTATCGCAGCATGATATTAATCATGCATGGTGGGTTCCTTCTTTTCTTGTCTCTTTTGTCAAAGGATTCTATTGAAATCATTGTATAACATTTCAGATCCTGTCCTACTTGTCAAACTCTTAACCTCTGACAAAGTTAGACAGTGTTTATCAAAGTAGACGGGAATTTCCAAAACTGAGTTTCATAATAATCAGCTAGTTAATTGTGGGCATCACATGGCAGAATATATGTTTGCAAATCCGATCTTGCGTTTTGGATACTGACTTATCATGAACATACCTTGGAACAATGATTCTAAGTTTAAGACAGCATTTTTATACTTCAGAAAACTTATTATAAAGCCAGATTTCTGGAAGTCAATATATTTTTTTCAGTCTTTTGTATAAACACATTTCATTGGAACATTAAAATAAAACATGGTTGAAATACAGTCCTTCGAAAGACGTTGCTATATAGTATAAGTATGATTCCTGTGACTTGGCCGACACCTTTTAGTAATTTAGAAATCATGGCCTATAACTTTGGCGATGAATTGAATTTCCCATCGTTTAGGAAACCAGAAGTGACTTACCGACATCCTACATAGTACCTAGTTATAGGCCCGTGACTTGGCCGACATTACATGTACATGTATATATTAAAACATATTTCCGAAAATACTTCAAGTAATTTTTTATGTACAATTTCGCTAAAACAAAATGTGCAGATATGAAATAAAGACAAGCACATGTGTATGAGGCCCGTGACTTGGCCGATATGCTAAATAAAAATGCTGGTATGATCCTGTGACTTGGCCGATAATATGTAAATAATTCCTGAATAAATTCATTGTTTAAGGCATCATGTTAATATAACGTACTGATACCGTATAATGACTTGGCCGACATTTTGCATTGTTTAATAGGCAGAGATTGGCATCAAAATAATATCATTATCTGTACCTAGTTATAAGACCGCCTGATTTGGCCGACCGTCACTAAATGATTTTTGATTATGAGGCCCAAAATTATCATTCGCAGACATCCTATATATCATTGTTTATTTAACTTATTTGCCGACATCCTAAATAGCATGTACTGAGTATGGCTTTGCTTGCTTTACAACAGGGATAGTGCATAATTAGCTCGCGCCAATGACTTCACATGCACCTGTGGCGGTATATATCATTGACACTTAAAAATGGACGTTTGTTGTGAACAGGGTGGCGGATGGCGGTATGCGAATTTGGCGTTATAAAGAGAATTTTATATAGCAGGAAAAACGTTCTTGGCAAATCATGCCGTGTGCGAAAATGGCATGATCGAATGGCGAAAAATCCATTGTCAATTGACTGTAATATGAAGAACATTTAATCTGAGCATGATAAAACAGTTTTGTTAAATAAATGTAACGCTACCAAGTACATGTTCTTTCCAATATTTGAGATATTGTTGTAGAAGTGTAACTGAGAAAAGAGTTGGCAGAGAAGAATTCTGAGATTGATCTTTTACACGATGAACTCGCTCTGTACAAAAGACAAGTGGAGATGCTTACAGATGCTCTCAGGTCTGATATGACAATATAAAACAAAATCAGTGTATGTACAAGTCTAAATGTTTGTTCATTACATGGTTGTGTACAAGATCTGAAAGTAATTTTGGAAATCATTGTATTATCTTTGCAGAAAAAACAATGAGGCTAAATCATCCTCAGACTCTCCTGTCTCTTCCACTTCATTGGCTGAGTGTGACCTCTTGACCTGTACAGAGGCTGACCAATCACAGCTCTCCACAAACAACACTGCAGTGGATGTAGAAAATGTCTCAGAGAACTCTACTAGGCAAGTATACAAGGGAAATTGTATTTTGGCATACCAACATGTATGAATTGAAAATGGCAGCAAGGTGTCAAATAAGTAGTTCCCTTTAAAAATGCTTGATTTTCTGTGTTTAAGATTTTTATACTATTTTTTTTTTATTTTTAAGTGATTCAAATTTTCATAGAGATAAGGAGGAGAAACCAGCTACAGGGAAAAGTGCTGCATTAGGGGAGGAAACTCTTGCTCAGACTGTGAAAAGTGCTGCATTAGGGGAGGGAACTCCTGCTCAGTCTAAAGATCTTCCCTTGGAAAACTCCAGTCAGGAGGACAAAACAACAAAAAAGAAGAAGAGGACCTCTATATTCAAGTTTAGAAACAAATCTCCAGCAGTTGAAAGCACATAGCAGATACAGTGTTAAAGAAGAACCTATTACATTAAAGATTCTTAAAAGAAATCTATGATAAGATTCTTAGTTGAACAAAGTTCACATTTTTTTATTTCTGCCTGTTGTCAATGAAATTCTTGTCAAAGCTGTGCCTGGGTGACACTTTTATTTTTTGCTTCTATAAGATTATATCTATTGCACTTCATACATTTGCATTCCTATTATTCCTACTCATTTCATGTACAGAGTACTTCTCAAGCAATTGAATTGCATCATTTTCTTGTATGAATACATGTACATGTGTACATGTATATATTAGTTATTTATTATTTATACAACTACATTTAGAAATGATATATACAGTTACATGATCAAACATATATAATGATTTGATTGAAGAACTTAATGTAAACAGTAATATTTGAGATGGTTGTGTATAATGAAAGTCTTTCAGCATTATTTTGCCCAAATTATTTAGTTTCATTTTTTGGGGATTTTTTTTTTTATCTTTTCTCACTTGGCAGATGGAATAGATTACCGTGTATATCGTAATTTTATTTTCAGCATTATTAAGTTAATTTTTTACTCATGTGTTCCTTGAAATAAGTGTCATTTGAGACACACAAATTAAATTTCACTAACAGTGTATGCATGTTATTAACTAAAATAAGTTATCTTTATGAAGGGTGCCATTTCCCTGCATACAGTAAAACATGCTTTTAATGAAGTCCCAAGGACAGATGATTTTGCTTCATTATATGCTGTAAGTGTAATTTGTTATATCTGTAAGCATTCAATATTGATTAAAGTGACAGAATAAAATAATATCGCTATAAACGTGAGTTCACTTTAAGCGTGTTTGCCATAAGCGTATTTTACTGTGTACTGTAACTTTTACAAGTACAGCCTATTTTGTTTTTTATGAGAACTTTATTTTTGTATTATTACGAGGCCATCTGTTGAGATACGTTGAGATACACTACTTGGTTGGATACACATGATTAAGTATTTAGCAAAGATGAACATAATCAACATCAGGATAATGATGACTTACATTTGTTCTGTCTGTTTGCCTGTTAACCTGCCCATCCATATTGATCATAGATTTTTGTAAATATATGTAGAAGATTAAGACCTTATTATTGTCCTCATATATGGTCACTGGGCAGGTATAAAAAGACTGCATCAAACGTAGATATCAAAGGAAAACATCAAATAGGAATTTGACATTGAATTGTGTGTTACTTAAGAAATGTTTCTCAGATTGCAAATTTAGATTTTCATTACAATATAAGAATTTTAGAGACCTAACCATCATCAAATATATGTGCACCATTTTTTTTTTTTTTTGCAATGAACTTATTAGAATAGCAATATCATTTGTTTTTATTTGTGGTGAACAATCCAACTCCAAAACATGGTAGCATTTATAGATACTAAGTATGGGGTATATTTATGATAAAAGTATTTTGTTTACTGGCATTAAACAGTCTGTAAGACAGTATTTGGAAAACATATTATGTTTAAAGATTTAAGATAATAAAAGCTTATTATCTGTAGTAAGACAAGTGCTCCTTTTTTTTTTTTAAACAGAACTCCCTTAGCTGTCATTTTGTTGTTCTAGTATACACTTAGTAAATCCAGGTGATGGTTTGCGTGTCTCTAGTCGTAGGTGGTGCTTGTTTTTTTTTTGTTTTCTTTAAGAGGATGAGATTTTTTGACTTCACTTTTTAATCCAGTGTGTGAATTTTTGAAATAAACCGTTTACCTGTTTGGGTTTTGATGTAAATTTACGATTAAAATTCTTAGAACCAATAAAATTGGGATAAAATTGCAAGAAAAAGGTACGGTATATCTTTATTATGTACAAAACATTTGAAATGTTCTTCAAAAGTTATGAAAATGGCTATAACACAAGATTTGTTGAACAATATAATAATCATTAAAGAGTATGGCATAAAGAAGCACCAGTCTGGAAATAAGACGAAATTAATTTGGTGCGTTTCTGGTTTTATGCAGAAAAAGTCTTCAATGATTTTTCTTTAAAAAATAGTGTCTGCAGTCGTTTCTATGGAACGCCGTAAATGCCTTATGTGGAGAACTTTCATTACATGCTGGTACTTTGTCATTATATGCCTCTACTTTGTCATTATATGCTACTACTTTGTCATTATATGCTGCTACTTCGTCATTATATGCTAATATTTACATTTCCAATGTCTATGTCCGAGATAAAATTACCAATTGTAAAAGTACTTTATTTCCCCTATAATGTATCGGCGCAGTTCCAAAAAAAACAGTACAATGTGCAGGGCGTGACAAACAGCTAGACAGAAGCAGGGCTTGGAGCACGTGGATTGGCGGAATCAAAGCATGTAAATATAAGGAAAAACTGTCTCCTTATTTTTCAATTTATGGTGATCAATCGATTGGCTTGCGTAATATTTTTCTGCATAAAGGCCTTCGGCAAGCCAATCGATTGATCACTTCATGAAACGAAAAGTAAGACAGTTAATCCATAACTACTTTGTAATTATACGCTACTACTTTGTCTTTATATGCTGCTACTTCATCATTATAGTATATTCTGGTACTTTGTCATTATATGCTGGTACTTTGTCATTATATGCTACTACTTTGTCATTATATGCTGGTACTTTGTCATTATAATATGATTCTTTTGATTTAAGCTACTAATTTGTCATTATATGCTACTACTTTGTCGTTATTTTAGTCTCCGATCATACAATGCTTGTCTTCTATAACACAAACGTCGCTGTGTGTGTGTGTGTGTGTGTGTGTGTATGATCAAGAATAGAGCGTTTGGAAAACGGAACTTCCGGTAAGCAAGGCAGGAGAAGGCCGCAATCGAGACTACAAATAATGACAAAGTAGTAGCATATAATGACAAAGTAGTACATTTTATATAAAATTCTAGCATATTAATTCCCTATACATACATATAATGACAAAGTACCAGCATATTATGACAAAGTAGTGGCATATAATGACAGAATAGTAGCATATATGACAAAGTAGTAGCATATAATGACAAAGTAGTAGCATATAATGACATAATACCAACATATAATGATAATGACAAAGTAGTAGCATATAATAACAAAGTACCAGCATAAAATGACAAAATACCAGCATATAATGCAAAATAATCCTATTCACAAAAGAATATACTGTAGATCACTAAATTTTCGCGACACCTTATTTTCGCGAGATAGTCATTGACTCTTGATTAGCGAGACAAAATTTTCACGAATTGTGGTTATTGCTCTATATAATCTTAAGGAATACTTTTATACGCGAGAATTAAATTTTCGCGAGCACACTGTCTTGCGTAATTAGGCAAAAATAAAGTTCTCGCCAATAAAAAGTGATTTACAGTAATGAAAGTTCTCTACATAACGCAGTTACGGCGTTCCATACGTTGCCGTGAATGAAATAATGGGATGTTTGGTATATATAAATGCTCACAACAAGATTTTTCTCCGTTACACTCAAGTAGAAAACTCGTCAACTTTGTGGTTGCCTGGCCTACAACTGTCGATTACAAAAATATGAACTCAATAAATATTTAAAATTGTGATCAATAATTTATTACATTGTATATAGATAGAGAAAATGATGCTTGCTTAATGTTTAAAAAATTGATTGATGTACTATAAGCTTTTTAAGTGGTTAAAATTATATGGCAACTTTTTGATAAACCTTCGTTTATCGGCGTTTGAATTTAAAATTCAATTGACAATGAACGGACCGGAAGTATTTTCATGTTCTTTTTAAGAACACCTTGAGGATGTGTTTGTGAACCACTGGTGCCCCTGTATGACAGTTTATGGTGGTGGTTAAAGTTTCTCAAATGAGAGTGAAACTCAAAGTGTCAAGGTCAAACGATGAAAGATGTTGTACACCCCCCTCCCACACCACCACCACCACCAAAAAAAAAATAAATAAATAAAGTAAAAAAAAAAAAAGGCAAAAGCCCAAGAAGTTACAATTCAGAAGATATTACCGACGTTAAATTTTATTTAGTTGTGGCTAAATCTATGGTCAAAGCCAAAAGATGAAAATTGACTTTATAATTTAACTCAGTGGAATGTCTTGTCTTATAAATAAACTGACAGATAGACAGAGGGAGAAGGCAAAAACTATATTCAATAATTTCATGTAAAATAGCATTTTCCTTAATTTTTCTTTTTTAAACATGATTGAGTTTTGATTTTTAAATTTTAATACATGTGCGATTAGTGAATATTTCAAAATACCAGTACATTACGAAATATTTTGCTCTATATCCAAAATAAAATTGCCCAATTTTTTTAGATTGTCAACCCTTCTATCTTGTCAATGAACATGAATCAGTCAACCAATGGATCTGATCCGGTAACTATACCTTCTTTCCTTCCTCGCACGAATATCATTTTGCTAGTTATGAAGTATGTGTTCTTAAATATGTAATGTTATATAAAATTGTTATGTTATCAGGATTATTTTGAAATTGCAAGATCAAAGTAAAATTCTTTCTACAGGATAGAGCGATAGCCACAAAAAGAGAAACAAGAAAACATTGATGTAACCATCAATTGTCGCCCGGGAAATATATAAAGTAAACAATGGAAATAAGTCTTGATCATCAAACCGCTTAGATATGTGTGAAAAGACATGCGTCTAATTGATGGAGACGATAGTGGCGAATATTTTGAAAACTCATAGTCGGATAAAAAATCTAACAAAAACGGTACCATTTAAAACTTGATCAATTCCTCAAGTAAATGTTGGCTGCATAAAATATAAATTGGAGATAGACACATGCATCAATTATATTCAAAAATGTGTTTTAATTCTTAATTTTCGAATATAAAACACGAACTGTGCAGAGTACGTTTTTATGCGAGAAGTAAAATTCGATGTTCTAAAAAAAGGGACCTGTCATTTTTTCCATAGTAAATGATAAGCAACTTTATATATTAAATATGAAAAACATATATATTTTTACGATTCACTTTATGGAAGTAAATATATTATGTATCTCCTAATTTATAAAGGAAAGAACAATCTGATTAACAATCTTTCCAATGTTTAGAAAACATTTAATTCTGAATAACTACTCCCGCCCCAATCCCCATACACCAACACTTAAACTTATATGTATAGAGCAGCCCGGTCCTCCGGGCTGCAAAAAACTAATACAATATCCAGTTATCTAATAGCTACGGCAACTGTCTCCTCTT
>NW_026935960.1:0-6977 GCF_032062105.1 Saccostrea cuccullata | reverse complement strand
ATATATATATATATACACTGCTCCTCTTGATTTTAGATACATTCTCATCTTTTAAAATCAAATAGGATCTGATCAAGTTTGAGTATGCACTCCGCAAGTGTTATTACACAAATTATCTTTATTAGTATCTTGACCATGTTGGAGAAGATGCGTTTCCTTTATGCCGGATTTGGATCAAATTAGCACAATTATGACATAGTACATGTACATGTAATAGAGTTAGATGTGAAAGTAAGTAAACAGAAGACAGATATTGAACAAGGGCACCGCTAAGCGGAGCATCCCCTCGCGACAGGAACTTCAGTGGTTATGGCAAAATCTCATGAGAGATAAATTTTTCAGGGGACGTTAAGCATGTTAAACATGTTAAAGATTGATGGTACAATGCATATTGTTTAATGACCCTCTCAGGATTTTTTTGCTCAAATGAAGGCTTGCCGGTGGAGAGCTGCACATTCTTTCCTATAATAGGAACTTATGACCATTGGGCAGTGAGGATCTTTTTGTGCCAGCATCTATAAGGACACCCGCCCTTGGTTTACACGGTTTCATTCGAATGACCAGTCTCCACGTCCCACAAAGGGATTCAAACCTGCGACATTAAGATCAACTCCCTTACTTTGGACAAAATTATTAGTGGGATATTGTTGATGATCAATTTTTTACAAAATGCAAAGTGCATAGCGTCTTGGCTGGGGGGATAACATGGATACCTAATTTGGGGTTGTTAAGTTGAATATAATATATTCAATTGTTTTTCAGCACTACATGTAGTTATTTTTGAAACAAATAATCGGCGGTGGAGGATGTCATTTAACAAAAATCAAATTGCATAGCATTTAAGTGGGAAAAATTTGGGGGGGATGGATAATGTGCATACGTAATTGGGCAGTTTCCTTTATGCCTAGCAGAAGCATATCACGTATGTTATATGTATGTTTCAGTAATTTTAATGATTTATCTACCTAAGTATACACGGTTCCAGGCAATATGCATTTTTTTCGAGTTTAGTGAAAAATGAGAGGTTAACTGAACTTGTAGGTATTTACAGCTTTCAGGATTAACGTGCACACTAAATTCTTAGACATCTGTCGGAATTTGGTAATAAACTGCGACGTTCATCAAAGTCTTTTAATTTGGGTCCCACAGACTCAACACGCCTTTTAAAATTTAAAGCTGGCTCTCTATAGGTGGCAGAGATAGTTTTTGTTGCAATCAAAACGTTTGACTGACGGTTTACTTAATATTGAGCTGCTTTAAAAATGTGCATTGAAAAATTTTAAATTCCCTATACATGTAATAATAGTATGATGTAGTCCCTTGAGAAATTTGAAGCTTTTAGGAATAAAACATGTACAACTTACACAATGAGCCCTAAAGATGGTGCAGGGACAATCTCAAAATTTCATGCGAATCAAGCCTATTTTCACTATTTCGCCGCAGCCGCATCTGCTTCCAGGCCCGTGCACCTGACCTAAGCTACCACACAAATTGCAGAATAACATTTGTACATTCCAATGAACAGCAAGAGATAATGGCTCGACCACCTCGTTTTCAAGCTACAATTCATCCTGTGAACCCACCCCGCTTTTCTGGTGAAATACCGGTAGAGCGAGTTTTGAGCTTAGTTTCGTATTTCTAGTCCATATCCCATATACAGTAGTAGTGACACTAAAGTGTCATATTTCAATAAAATACACAAGGCCACCAATTCCCTCCAAATGCACACATAAAATATTTCTAGCTATAAAATTACCTATAATATGCATTCAAACCTCAGGTTTCTCTATTTTTTGACCGGTACTTTATTCGAAACTATCCTCTGCCACTTTTAACTTTCAAAGTTTGCCTTGCAAGTAATAAACCTTGCTCAATTCAAAAAGAACATGCAATTCTGAGTTGAATTACCCAAATATGTCTTGATTCATTGAAAAATAAAAAAGTTATGGCCAAATAAGAGACCTCACCAATTCTCGGTCAACCACCTTAACCCCACATTGTTTCTTACACATAAAACAAATGCAATTCCTACAACTCCAGATGATAAATATACCAGCAAAAAAGTGTTAAATGGTAATTTTAATCTATTTCAAAATACATTTATATGTAAAAAGTCAAATATAAAGGGCACATCTTGGTGAAATGTACTCACATGTATCACATACTCCCCTACTTTTCATGTTCTATGAAATTCCATTTTATCTCTTGTTCACTTGGTTTTATATACCTATAACTTCTTTGCAAAGTTAAAACCCCTTCAACTTTCAAGATATTTATCATGATATGCAAAAAACCCTCTTGCATCATATACTAAAGAAAAAGTTTCCAGGAAATGGCTGTTCAACACCCTAACCATGCAGCCATTTCTTCAGTGTAATGAAAATGCACTGTAAAAATGTGTTTTTCCTAGCTGAATTCTTTCTAAGTGTCTGATATTTACTTTTAACAGTTATGAGTAATCAAATCATACATTTCATTCTCCTGAATACTAAAAGTGATTATTCTGTCCATCCTGGGCAATTGTAGGCAGATTATATGGGCCTAGCAGAAATCAATAATTACATGAGAATGCACATTTTATTGATATTACTTCATTAAATATGCAATATAAACTCTTTGTATTGTTATTATTCAAAGAAAAATAGTCATTTAGCAAACCATTGAAAAATTTAGATTCTGTCACATTTAAATAAAGATAAATTTAAAATTTGAAGGGGGAGGAGCATTGTTTAGTAAAATATCAATAACAGAATAAGTTAAATTTAGAAAAATAAAGCAAAAACAGTTTTTTTGTGCTATATATGGTTAGGTTTAGTGACATTTAGGTATGCTGACTGATTTTTATTTTCAAAATAATTATATTTAGTAAATTAGGTTGAAAAAATGGCAAATATATGTAATTTCAGTGATATCGCACTAAATAATACACTTAAATTTTAATTAGATTTAATTCATTAAAGCAAGACATGATTTTAATTATGCGATAATACCCAAAATATTAATTTTAAACAATTAATTTATTCTTGGCAAACTATGAATCCTTAATGCGTTATTTATTATGCTGATGGTTCCAAGTCTTTAAAAATGTATGCTGGAAAAGAGTAACCCCCCTTGCTTTTTAGTGAATATACCTAACTGTACAGTATATTTAAATAAAAGAAACAAAGTATTTTTTTAAACTGACTTACATAAATAAACCCTTTTGTATAAAATTCAGACTAAAATTCACATTTCTAAAAATTGATGCATTCTCTAAGGTGGCAGAAAATAGTTTTTTTTGCAATCAAAACGTTTGACTGACGGTTTACTTAATATTGAGCTGCTTTAAAAATGTGCATTGAAAAATTTTAAATTCCCTATACATGTAATAATAGTATGATGTAGTCTCTTGAGAAATTTGAAGCTTTTAGGAATAAAACATGTACAACTTACACAATGAGCCCTAAAGATGGTGCAGGGACAATCTCAAAATTTCATGCGAATCAAGCCTATTTTCACTATTTCGCCGCAGCCGCATCTGCTTCCAGGCCCGTGCACCTGACCTAAGCTACCACACAAATTGCAGAATAACATTTGTACATTCCAATGAACAGCAAGAGATAATGGCTCAACCACCTCGTTTTCAAGCTACAATTCATCCTGTGAACCCACCCCGCTTTTCTCGTGATACTGTAGAGCGAGTTTTGAGCTAGTTTCGTATTTCTAGTCCATATCATATACAGTAGTAGTGACACTAAAGTGTCATATTTCAATAAAATACACAAGGCCACCAATTCCCTCCAAATACACACATAAAATATTCTAGCTATAAATTACCTATAATATGCATTCAAACCTCAGGTTTCTCTATTTTTTGACCGGTACTTTATTCGAAACTATCCTCTGCCACCTTTAACTTTCAAAGTTTGTCTTGCAAGTAATAAACCTTGCTCAATTCAAAAAGAACATGCAATTCTGAGTAAAAATATACCAAATATGTCTTGATTCATTGAAAAATAAAACGTTATGGCCAAATAGAGACCTCACCAATTCTGGCTCAACCACCTTAACCCCATATTGTTTCTTACACATAAAACAAATGCAATTCTTACAACTCCAGATGACAAATATACCAGCAAAAAAGTGTTAAATGGTAATTTTAATCTATTTCAAATACATTTACATGTAAAAAGTCAAATATAAAGGGCACATCTTGGTGAAATGTACTCACATGTATCACATACTCCCCTACTTTTCATGTTCTATGAAATTCCATTTTATCTCTTGTTCACTTGGTTTTATATACCTATAACTTCTTTGCAAAGTTAAAACCCCTTTCAACTTTCAAGATATTTATCATGATATGCAAAAAACCCTCTTGCATCATATACTAAAGAAAAAGTTTCCAGGAAATGGCTGTTCAACACCCTAACCTTGCAGCCATTTCTTCAGTGTAATGAAAATGCACTGTAAAAATGTGTTTTTCCTAGCTGAATTCTTTCTAAGTGTCTGATATTTACTTTTAACAGTTATGAGTAATCAAATCATACATTTCATTCTCCTGAATACTAAAAGTGATTATTCTGTCCATCCTGGGCAATTGTAGGCAGATTATATGGGCCTAGCAGAAATCAATAATTACATAGAAATGCACATTTTATTGATATTACTTCATTAAATATGCAATATAAACTCTTTGTATTGTTATTATTCAAAGAAAAATAGTCATTTTATAGCAAACCATTGAAAAAATTTAGATTCTGTCACATTTAAATATAGATAAATTTAAAATTTGAAAGGGGGGGGCATCTCATGAAAATATCAATAACAGAATAAGTTAAATTTAGAAAAATAAAGCAAAAACAGTTTTTTGTGCTATATATGGTTAGGTTTAGTGACATTTAGGTATGCTGACTGATTTTTATTTTTCAAAATAATTATATTTAGTAAATTAGGTTGAAAAAATGGCAAATATATGTAATTTCAGTGATATTGCACTAATTAATTCACTTAAATTTTAATTAGATTTAATTAATTAAAGCAAGACATGATTTTAATTATGCGACAATACCCAAAGTATCAAATTCAAGCAATTAATCGAGTCTCTGGCAAAAAATGCCTGAATCTTATATGATTTATTATGCTGATGGTTCCAAGTCTTTAAAAATGTATGCTGGAAAAGAGTAACCCCCCTTGCTTTTTAGTGAATATACCTAACTGTACAGATTTTAAATAACAGAAACAAAGTATTTTTTTAAAAAGACTTACATAAATAAACCCTTTTGTATAAAATTCAGACTAAAATTCACATTTCTAAAAATTGATGCATTCTTGAAGGTGGCAGAAAATAGTTTTTTTTGCAATCAAAACGTTTGACTGACGGTTTACTTAATATTGAGCTGCTTTAAAAATGTGCATTGAAAAATTTTAAATTCCCTATACATGTAATAATAGTATGATGTAGTCTCTTGAGAAATTTGAAGCTTTTAGGAATAAAACATGTACAACTTACACAATGAGCCCTAAAGATGGTGCAGGGACAATCTCAAAATTTCATGCGAATCAAGCCTATTTTCACTATTTCGCCGCAGCCGCATCTGCTTCCAGGCCCGTGCACCTGACCTAAGCTACCACACAAATTGCAGAATAACATTTGTACATTCCAATGAACAGCAAGAGATAATGGCTCAACCACCTCGTTTTCAAGCTACAATTCATCCTGTGAACCCACCCCGCTTTTCTGGTGAAATACCGGTAGAGCGAATTTTGAGCTTAGTTTCGTATTTCTAGTCCATATCATATACAGTAGTAGTGACACTAAAGTGTCATATTTCAATAAAATACACAAGGCCAACAATTCCCTCCAAATACACACATAAAATATTCTAGCTATAAAATTACCTATAATATGCAATCAAACCTCAGGTTTCTCCATTTTTTCTATTTTTTGACCGGTACTTTATTCGAAACTCTCCTTCTCCACCCATCAAGCGGAAATGATTATTGTCAACTCGTACATAAAATGTCAGACTTTCGAAACAGTGAAAGTGCGATATCTGAAGAAACATTTCAACAATAAACTTGAAAATGAATAGGATTCATCTTTTTATACTCTACACAAGTATGTAAATACTGAGAGTGGTAAATGCAAAGGTTCTCTGTCAATCTTGCCCACAAATGATTATTGTCAATTCGTACATAAAATGTCAGGGTTTCGAGGCAGTAAAAACGCGATATCTGAAGAAATATTTCACCATTGAAAGAGCTGCAAATGGGAATCAAAGTTTTACATAGGAATATAAAGAGAAAAAAATCTTTTTAATAAAAATCTTTTCAAGAATAACAAAACCATTCCTTATACAGGGGATTTTTATACGGACAGGGGTTTTTGAAAGCCAGTAGTGTTATCAAGTTGATACAATTTTGATTCAGAATCATTCTCATGTACGAGGGGTGATCAAAAAAGTTCGCAAACAACTTGAATAACTCCATAAAAGAAATGAAATAAGGTTTAAGTGTTCATTATTTTTTAAAGAAGTCATCTCCAATTTAAATGCACATCTGCCACCGTTCTGTCCATGCGCGAATCACTTGATCAGGCGGTCACCTGCCATGCTCCGAAGCGTTCCGTTTACAGGATGTAAAAGATATTTCCGAGTCTTATATTTCTTACCATGCAAGTGGTTTTTTTTTATGACAAGAACAGTCAACTTGTCAAAAATGGCCAAATCTCGGCAATAGATGGGTGGATAAGGATATCCTTTCCCGTAATGAGCATGGTGACCATCACAACCGGAGTCTTCTGTCTTGTGAGCGTTGTTTATCCAATGTGGATATAAGGCATGGTGCCTTCTTTTTATCATATCTCTGATATGATCAAAGTCTAAAGTAAATGATATTTTAGGGATTTGATAACTGCACTATTGTTAAGATTTTCAACTATTTTTCAAACTGTAACTTGGCGGTCTTTAATATCAAATTGCTCAACTAAGGACACA
>NW_026935959.1:0-6951 GCF_032062105.1 Saccostrea cuccullata | reverse complement strand
ACACCACCAAACATCTCTTAAAAGATGATTAGGCTACTTACTCAAATGTAAGAGGAGTTAGGGAAGACAGGGCTTTTTACATAAAAAAAACGTCATTTTTTATCCCCATTTGCCCCCCCCGGGCAATAAATACAGAAACCTTACTGCACATCTACATGACACCCCCAACCATCTCCCAAGAGATGTTTAGCCTTCTATGTAAAATGTCGGCGGTGTTCAGGGAAGACGGGGCTTTTAGCAAAAAAAACTATTTTGACCCCTTTTTGATCCCCAGGGGCAAAATCAAAATTCCGAAACCTTACTGCACATTACATGACACCACCAACCATCTCTCAAAACTATTGGCCTAGTAAAATGTAGAAGGATTAGGGAAGAAGGGGCTTTTAGTATAAAAAAAAGTCATTTTTCGACCCCCATTTGATCCCTGTGGCAAAATCAAAATTCCAAAACCCTTTACTGCACATCTACATAACCCCCAACCATCTCCCAAAAGATGATTATGCTATTAAAAAAGTAGGAGGAGTTAAAGGGAAGAAAAAGTGTACAGACGGACGGACGGACAGACGGACGGACGGACATGAGTAACAACAATATACCCAACTTTTTTTAAAAGTGCGGGTATAATCATGAATAAAACCTAGTGTCACGTATTTTTAATCAGTCTTTTTCTAAAATCATTATTTTATTTGTTTAGTTAATATTATGCAGTATTTATATAACTCCCAGTCACTCGTTCTATTTTTAGAATTGTTTTTTTAACCCTGGTACTCATTGGGAGTGACGGTCATTTGTTTATCCCCCATCACTCCTTAGGAGTGATGGTCTTTAGTATATATACGGGTACTTATTCGATAGGGGGACGCAGTTTTGAAAAGTTGTGCTGGGATATACTTCGCTCAAATATTGTTTCAGGATTAATTATACAGTGTTTTATTGTGTTGATTTTGGATGATTCTTAACTATGATTAGTGTGTAAATAAAATGTTAACCGATACTGACTTTTGATTTCCAAGGAGAGAATAAATCGCCGGGGGCGATTAAATACCTGGATTACGCATTGAGTGTTTACTTATATTTTACATATTATTGCTACCTGCAATAAGTAATGGATTAATTAATTAAATCTGATAATTGCTGGACGTTACAACGGTGGCAGCCGTGGGAATTATAATTCCAATGGGGTTTTAAAAATTCCGGTGTGATTTATTTTTGTGATAATTCAGTGAATATCTCAATATCCTTCATCAACAGAATAATTTTAGACTATCAATCTTAAAAATCAAACTGAATTTTTTTCCCTAATTTTTCCTATGATACTTAGCTTAAATCAGATGAGGACCCGATAATACATAAGATTAGCTTACTAAATTGTACGTAATCATGGTAATGGCAAAAGCTTTTTAAAGTGACTCTGAGAAACCTGTATTTTACATTCTATCAAGTAAAATTCTACAGAAAACTTTTTTCAAAGGAAAACATTAATTAATAAATTCTGAATTCTTTATCCTTTTTCCGTGGAAGAATCTTCAAGGAATGAAATAGCATCACTTGTGCTTGAGCATGGATGCAGTGTAAACAACTAAATGGATATGGACTAACACCACTATCAAATATGGTGAAAGGGATGGCGGAGAATCAGTTTATATCTGGTAGACCGAAACGGTGGCTGTTGCAGAAATTGACCTCTCAATGTTTAATAAATTAATTTGTGGTGGATTATAATGGAGCCTGCTATACAATCAACATCGTTATTAGTAGAATTTTGTATCTATATTAATTCATTATTATCATCCTGTCAAAGAGATAAAGTTTTTAGAAATATGGAGTAATTCTTTTTGACAAACTTTTTTAGTAAAAGAAAAAACTATGCTAAGAGATATTAAAATTGTTGTATTTTTAAACTACTACGGGAAATCGATACTGGCTACCTTATTGAAAAGAGGTTTCTTTGGGGCTGCAACTACCTTACTAAAATGTGGATATAACTGCAGTCTTGATAAAGATTTTAAATCCATGGACGTTTCTCATTTGGAAAGTTCAACAATTTTAGTAGGGGGCAGAAGGTACAAAAGAATTGATTATGATGAACAGAAAAATGAATTTTTAAATTTTCTGAAAAACATCTGAAGTAGAAGAAGAGGTATCCTGTCATCTTTGTGCAGAAATACTATACGATCACATTTAGTTGATGTGACAAGGAGCCGAGATAGAATCTAAGATCATGGTACTTCCTATTCCTGGACGAATTAAGACGTATTTATCTTTAAGGGAAGATGTGCAAGACTTTGAACAAATGCAGATAGAAGAAATTAAAATGTAATAAAGTATTTTTTCCCAAATTTTATCTTTGGACAGAGCTAATGGTTGAATTGCACTTTTCCTCTGTTTATTTGAATTAAAAAATGTTTGTTTTTTTTTTGTTGGTTTTTTTTTTTTTTTTTTTTTTTTTGCAAACCATTTGGTATTTGGGGAATTTTAAAATAACAAGTAACAAACCCCCTTAAATTTTTTAGAATAGTTTTAATTTTTAAAGCTATTTTAAAGCTCTCCAACCTTAGTATTTTTATTTTTCTTTTAATAAGGGAAAAAGGGTTTTTGTTTGTGAAAATTATGTCATGGGTCTGGGTTATGTGAAGTGAAAATGAAAGTAGGAGAAAGGGGTGGGAATTGGAGAGGGGATAGATCAGAGGAAACAGAAATCTAAAAGAAATTTAAAAGAAAACAAATTACAAAGTGAAAAAGGGGAAGAATGAAAAAGGATTAAAGATAAAAATTTTTAAATTAAAAAAAATTTTTGGAATTAATAAAGGAAATTAAAATGTTTAAGGGGATAGAAGGGGAAATAAAGTGGGGTGGGGTTTTGTGTGCCTCTCTTAAATCTAATTCTGCAAAAATGCATTGAACAAATTAATTTTAAATGTATCAAAAATGTGTTCAGAAATATAGAAAGCGTTCATGAAATATATATAAAACAAGAACATCTGATATAATTCAAAATCAAGCAAATATGTTTTTGAATCACTGAAGGGAAGGGAGGCTTGACCATTTAATTAATCGTTTTACCCAATTTTCCAAAGTATATCTTAACTGTTAACTTAAGCTTTTCCTGTTGGAGATTTTTTTTTCATCAAGTAAATTTATTTTTTGCAAAAATTTTAATTTGAATTAAGTGATTTTTTTCTCCTTTTCTTTTATCATTCAAAACACCAATGCTCTTAACAAAAATTTCTTAGCATATTTAACATTTTATTTTTTCAATAGTGCAATGGGGCTAAAATAAATTTTTCTTGGGTGGGAATATGATAACATCCAACCCGGTACAAAAAACACCCAAGATTAAATCAGATGTGGCATATTATGGTATGGATGATTCTGACATTGACAATTTCATCCATTACTACAGAGACAGTGATTCAGATGACTATTTCTATTAACCAGCAGTATAATAAATAGATATGTTTTTATATCTTCAAATAATTTAGATTTGTTGTCATTGAATGTCTTTCTATTTTTAATTCAGCGAAGATTCGCATTTATTGACTTTTATAAACATTTTTTTATTGTAATGCATTGTTTTCATTCTTTTTATCTTTCATTTACTGGTCTAGAGTAATTTTTCTTTGGACTGATGTTAAAACAAATGATTGCCTTTAAAGATAAGACAAATAAGTTTTTTTTACTATACAAGGGCTTGTCCAAAAAGTTCGAGGAAAAAAACTTTAATTTTTCTTAATAAAGTCCTCACTGGTATCCCTGTATAAACGCACATGTACGATCATATTTTAAATAATAAATATAGACCATGATTTAGAGAATTTAAAAGGCGAAATTTATTTTACGAATGTTCTAGGGTCAAATACTTTGTATATGAAAGTCGTATGGCCCAGTCTGACGTAAAGCTGATTTCATGATAATGTCAAAAAAATATTGATTTTGATTTTTTTTTTACACATGTCAATGTTTACACCTAACCCTAACCCCTGACCCTAACCTTAACCCCATTATGCCATATTGCTAAGTGTGTGCAGTAATATTTATTTATAGAACGTTATTTATTTATTTTTATGAATTCAAAACAATAAATAATTAAAAGAGTCATTAATATAGATGCTCCGTACACACAGGCTGCACAGTTCAATCTGACATTGAGCTAGATTTCTAACAACGACTTGAATATGGATATTTTATTTTCATAAAAAACAGTGTTTTTCCACTTTTTAGATTCTCAGATATAATTTTAAAAACTTAAAGGAATCGTTCAGAGCAACTTTAAATGAATGAATTATATATATTCTAATGATTTTAAAATGTTTGAAAAAATTGTCTCTGGCGTCGTTTAAATCTTATGATAGCTTGGTGTTCCTTTCGCAAGACGTTTTTTTTTTTTAAAAACATTTTTCATTCATTCGGATTTTACTAAAATTAATATAAATATCACTATGTGTACAATACGCAATATGGGCGATTCAGAAAGTGACGATTTACCGTTGAAGGGTTTTTATTTTTATAAACTTGGTCGGTTTTTAAAAAAATAGCTTTTTAAACCTTTATCCAGTATTTAGCTCAAAAAAAACGAAATTAACGGGTTAATTCAACGACATATAAGTTGTCCTTGAAGAAAACGACAACCACCTTAACCTCAACTCCCAGCCTTAGCATGTAAGTGCCCCTAACACCATACTTATGACCACTAGAAATGGTTTTTTGTGTACTATCAATTCTGTACTTCCGTACACGATACAAGTTTAAATGTCCAAGTAATCGTCAACTGTAGAAGTCAGTGCTTCTCGTAAAAGTCCACTAGTTGCAAAAGATATCAGAAAATGACGATTATAGCCGCTATGTTTCCAACGCATTTTATTTTTATGAAGCTTTGGTCAAGTTTGTTAAGAAAAAAATATTGCATTTTAACCCTGGGCTATACGCAGTATCTGCGTCCTTGAAAGCCGACATTAAAAATAGTAAGTTCAAACATTAAAGACCAAACTATTTATAAAAACTATTTTGATTAACATGAGTATATCCAGATCCATTCAGTTGACCAAAACGTCATTGTCAACGAACTTTATGAACAACCTTTGTATTTTGTGTAATTCTATCATGTATTTTATGTTGCATTGTACATCTTGAATAAAACGTTAACTAAGTATATTATCGTTTGTTTGTTTTTTTTATCGAATTCAGCTACTTTTATTCTTCAAAATTATAAATTTCAAAAAAATGACTATTGGAAGGGGTGAGGTAAGCAAATACGACTTTTGATTATCATTATAATAAGGTTTATTGCAAAAATTTTCATTTTAGTGTACAAAGTAAAACTTTCACAGATAACTGACATTTTGAGCTACATAATAGGTAGATACCTTTCGAGAATTTGAGGATGGCAGTAAAATTAGTTTACTTTTGATTTCAGTCTCACTTACACAAAAGGAATTTAAAGCGGTAATACGGCTGCAAATCGTGTGCTTTTTCATTCAAATTTACCCAATATATCATTCAGGAATAAGGTAAAAAGTTGAAGTAAGCATTTGAGAAAAGTAAACATTCTCTCCTCATGTAAAATTAACGTAATTAAAATCTGCCGGAAAATCAAGGGTCGTACAACTTAGTTCTGATTATTTGTACCACGTGAATTCTAAAATGGCACGTGCATACAATGTAGGGTTTACAATTATAATGCAATATTAAGTAAAAGCAATTCTGAGAATCAAATTATCTTAACTCTCCGGTAAATTAATAATTGCTAACATATTAGTATGCATTCAGACGAATTTAACATGATTAAGTACAAATGTTGACGTTTTGTGTATTGGGGTACAGGAAAGGAAAATCCACCAAATCATACGTCATCGTGGCAAAATGTCAAACAAAATATCTTTCTGCAGTTCCAATACAATTTGCTTTTCAAATGGCAATAATTTTTATATGTCATAAGTGCATTTTTACGTTGAGTTTGAAAGCCATGGAGACACGAGAAATAATAGCATGTATCAACAAACCTGTAGGGTAGAACCTTTGCGAGCCCCACGTGAATGTCGCGGAGATCCCGTTTCTCGTTCATCCAATGATTATATTAATCTCCCAAATAAATTTTTGTCAGGAAAGTTGCTTTTTAATTTCAAGCCCTATTTTTGGTTTTGTTTTTCGTTTTGGTCGACTTTGTCAATGTAGCAGGCCTACCGGGCTTCCCTCTCTTACCATGCTGTTTTGTTTATGAAAACTATACGCATGCGTGAATAGCATGGAATGTGGAACCTCGAACATGTTGCGATGTATATATTTATGGGCCATAAATAATTATTAATTTTAATGAAATAATCAGAATTATTATACCCGCACTTTCTAAAGAAAGTTCGGGTATATTGTTGTTACTCATGTCCGTCCGTCCGTCTGTCACACTTTTCTTCCCTGAACTCCTCCTATATTTTACACAGTAGCCTAATCATATTTTGGGAGATGGTTGGTGGTGTCATGAAGATGTGCAGTTAAGTTTCGGAATTTTGATTTTGCCCCGGGGGGTCAAATGGGGGTCGAAAAATGACGTTTTTTATGCAAAAAAGCCCCGTCTTCCCTGAACTCCTCCTACATTTTACACAGTAGTCTAATCATCTTTAGGGAGATGGTTGGTGGTGACATGTAGATGTGCAGTTAAGTTTCGAAATTTTGATTTTGCCCCGGGGGACAAATGGGGGTCGAAAAATGACGTTTTTTTAAGCAAAAAAGCCCCGTCTTCCCTGAACTCCTCCTACATTTTACACAGTAGTCTAATCTTCTTTTGGGAGATGGTTGATGATGTCATGTAGATGTGCAGTTAAGTTTCGGAATTTTGATTTTGCCCCAGGGGGTCAAATGGGGGTCGAAAAATGACGTTTTTTTAAGCAAAAAGCCCCGTCTTCCCTGAACTCCTCCTACATTTTACATAGTATCCTAATCATCTTTTGGGAGATGGTT
>NW_026935958.1:0-6902 GCF_032062105.1 Saccostrea cuccullata | reverse complement strand
CACTTAAAACATTTCACCAATGTCGAACACTCCCATTGTAAACTTAATGGACACCTGCAGCTAAACGGATGTCGTTCTGCTTTAGTGACTTTACCTGGCACTATCAGTTAAGTTAGTTTTTGACTTTCCTCTGTTACTTTATTCAATCTTTTTTATCCGCATAGCATCATTTTCAACTGTGTACTATGCATGCATATAAATTCGTGTTATTATTTTAATTCTTGAAAATTGAAAAAAATGGAAATCTAACTTGTTCTCATGGGTCCCTTTCCAAGGAAGAAATTTTTCAAAATCATATGTCACTTTTGAAATATCTTAAATATTCCAAACAACCAAAATGAATTTGAATAACCACATCGATACCGAAACTTTATAAGAATAACAAACAAAAATACATAGTGGGTTCTAGTAAATGTTCTACCAAGCCTTTTTAATTACTCATCACAAATATATTTATAGTAGTGAATGGGAAATTTTAAGAGTACTGTTCAGCAATATATTCGAGAAGTGGTTTATATCAAACTTAAACTTAAAATTAGAAAACTTGAAAATTCCAAGCACATTTGAAAGTTCCAATTTTTACCAGAATTAACAGCATAAAAACTTACGACTTTTCAACTTTATATCCAAAATCCCATGATAAATTAAAGTCCAGGCCTTCTAACATCATTGACAGCTGTTTTTTTTTTCAATAAAAATGTATCTCGCAAAGAGCTAGGTTCACTTTATGCACTAAATGGTCCTTTCCTGAAATCAATTTATTGACTCACCCTCCGTCCAACTTCATATATCAAAATGAAGAAGAGACTTAGTGCTTTTATTTTCTATAATATAATTTCATTTTGTGGTCTAGGAAAAACAGGCTTTTCAAAATTCGATGTTCTTCAATTTTGCAGCAAGCATACGTATTTGACTACCTTCAACAAAGAATTTAAACATGAGCAAAGCCCACGATTAAAAAATTACAGGATGTTTTTTGATCTTCAGAAACAGATTTTTTATTATGTAATTCTATATTTTGGATCAGAGGTTGCTTTAATTTTAGGCCATTTTTAAAGGAATTTACAGGATATGGTAAACACGACGCATTTTATGACATCATAATGCATTGACTAGAGGGAAAATTACGCCATGTTCAATAGATTCATAGTCACCAACAGTTCAAGTGATAAATACTGTATTTAACTGAGCAGTTTTTAGAATTTCTCAGGGCCCAAAAAGGCCTATGTGGCTCTTGCTCTTTTTGTTTAACTTGTCATTGGTCAATTGCAAAATTACATTTCTAAAAACATTCTGATTGTACACACAAGTACTCTAAAGTTGATATTAAAAAGATTATCGAGTTTCTGATTGAGAATATCTATGTAGTATTTGGAGACCAGGCCTTCAAACAATCTCTTGGAATTTCCGTGGGTACCTAGTGCGCTCCGTTATTAGCAAACCTATTTTTACATTCATATGAAGCAGAATTTGTTCAAAATCTTCAAAGTACTATGTCCTTCATCTCGATATTTAGATACATCGACGATGCATTGTCAATTAACAATAGTTATTTCAATTTTTGTGTCGATACGATATCTCCCGGTGAGCTTGGAATAAAAGATATCATAGAGCCTGACACATCTGTTTCACATTTGGACTTTTTACCAGATTAAGACGTTACTGGTTATCATACACTTACGCTTTATGATAAATGTGATGACTTCAAATTTTCAATCGTCAACTTACCTTACTTATGTAGCAAATGAATATACTTTTGACACCTGCATGCGGATACTTATCTGTAAGTTGATTCGATACGATTGGAACAATTTGCCTATAGATATAAGATATGCGCCAACTCTGCCAATCTTTAAACGAAATGTAGAAAAGTATATCTTCAACAGCAGAACTTTATTACTCTGAATTATGTATATCTTTTGCACATGTATATAATTATACATTGCTAAATCTTACTCATGTGACATTATATTACTTTTTATGTCATATAAATATATCTGTTTATTATTTCTTTTTTATTATGATTATCATTATTATCATGTGACATTGTGTATATACGTGTATTATAATTCACTAAGTTGTTCATCTTTGCTAATTTGATGTAATACTGTTGTTGTAATTAGAAGGCCCTGAGGAAGAATAGTGTGTCACACTAATCAGGCCACCTTCTCTAAATAAAGTATTATTATTATTATTATTATTATACGGAAGATCATGTATGAACAATTTCTAAACGAGGTACGTTTTTGACAAACAAATTGATGAAGCAAGAACATCAGTTTCGTTTAAAGTTTTCATTCCGTACGTTCTATGGTCGATACAATAACATTGTCTCCAAATAAATTTATCATTAAGTCAAGTGCTGAATGAGTTGTTTCATACCATACTTACTATTAGGCCATGATTGTCAGCAAATACAATTAATTATTGAGTTCAATGCTGACTGACCTTTTTTCATACAAATTATTAGTCCAGTATTTAAACACTGAGTTGTCCGAGGATATTTTCCGTTATTTCCCGATCATGACAATGAGCACACGGCAGGTGTGACCGGTCGGCAGGGGGTGTTCACTTCTCCATGGGACCTAATCCCACCTCTGATGTTTTGGAGGTCCGTGTTTGCTTCGCTCCTATTTTGTATGGTTTAATGGACTTTTTAGCTGTTCGTTATCTCCACATATTTCATTTTAGTTTAATTACTAGTTAATAGTCCCTAATTGATAAAACGAGGAGACTAGATTTCTTCCTTGTCTTTCATTATGTCTGTCTGTCCGTCTCTCCATTTGTTTATTAGTCTGTCCATCTTGGATTTCCGCATCTTTTCTCCTTAATGCTTCAAGATACTGAGATGATTTTTAGTATGTAAGTCTATACTAATGAGTTATATTCAAGTTTGAATTTTTGTAAACCTCATGATTGTAACAGAAATTGGGGCATTTTCAATTTAAAAAAACAAAACATTTCGTGTATATTTTCAACAGTTAAAGATAATTCAATCTGATTTGTGGAATTTACCTTGATGAGTTATGAACAAAGGTTGCAATTCTTTTGACTTATTTGCATGATTTTGAATGAATTTGGCACTTTTAACTTTTTACCAGATTGCATTCGCCGATAATGCAGTACTCACAGAATGCTTCTTATCATCCGTTCAATTCTTTATGTATTGTTACTTTTATATATATATATATATATATATATATATTTTATATAGTTCAAAGGCTGCAAAATATGAATTATTACTGATACGAGGGCTGTTCAATAAATAATGTCCTGAGCTCTATGACATACAATATAGAAATAATATGACAATTAGCTTGACTTTCTCTCATGATTGAATCTTTCATGAATTGATTACAGTTTATTTGACCACTTTTCATCACAAAGTTTTACTGTGAGAAGCTGGAAAACAAGGGCTATTCGAGACACTGCATTAAAAATGAATGGTAAAGAATAAGTAAACAATTGCACTGTCGACATTTGTGCAGCATTATCACAAAGCCTTTTAATATTCTGCGTCTAATAATACCTTGTTTCTGAAGAACAAAGTTGAGTATGCCCTTGCGCCGAAGCTATTTTGCTGATGTTCCTTATCAACTTGTGTAGTACATGACTATGACGTCATAATATGACGTCATAATGTGCATTGACTAGGGCATGTCGTGGGTAATATTTACATAAGAAAACAAGTTTTAACTTTTTCTGTGCAATAAGTTCAGCCCTTATGCGCTGTAATTAGTCAATTGCATAGAAATTTCTATACGTTGCCTTAACTTACTTGCGAAGCTCTGAAAAAAGCAAAGAATTTCAAAATCACAAAAATAGTTTTATATGTTATTTTCTTAAATATTAGTAGTCTTGTTGTTCAAATTCTTATTCGGGGAGGCAGTTCAATTTCTGTAGATGTCTAGAAAGCAATTTTTTGCAAAAAAAAAAAAATCGAAAATTTTATGAGAGGATGGAACCAGAATCAGGAATCCATTCATTTAAATTTCGTCATGACAGCGTCCAAACCCTCAGGCCATGAAGAGTACAGTAGTTTATGGGATAAACAGAAAGTTAGTGTTTTGTCAAACAAACAATAGTCGCCAGATCTTTCAACCTTTTACTTGTTTCATTTTCCAAACTTGAAAAAAAAACCTTTCAGAAAGAAGAAACAATTCAAGGAAATCATAGGATCTACCATATTCTATTATACGAAGTGCGATACTCAAAAATGTGTTTTAAAAACAATCAAAAATTGGATTAAATTGTTACGGACATGTGTTTCAATTAAAAGAGAATATTTAAGTAAAATCATTAAGGCTAAATCCTTGAAAAGCGTTTTTTTTTTTTTTTTTTTTTTTGGTTGCTTTCCGACCACCGAGGACATAATTTATTGAACAGCCCTCGTATATAAAGCAAATCATTTATAAGTAAGATTTTTTAATTTATGAAATTCAATAGTATTTCAGTATTGCCCGTCATCAAGCTTTACCTTCATCGTGCAAATGAATCCAATCTCCTGTCGTGACACTCTGCAAATTCTTACAGTGACATAACCCAGGGCCTGCTCTTCTTACAATACCCGATGTCATACAGTCCACCTTTTAATAACGAGGTTTTTTGTGGGCGTTTCATATGCAAATTAACAAATCCGAATTACTACGAAAATTAACAATGTACTTTTGTAACAAAAAGTTGCTTACGTCGTAACAAAAGATTTAGGGTAAAGTGAGATTTTAAAATAAAAAGTTTTCTCCTGCCTGAAAACGACAAAATCATTTAGAAACAGAACTTGTTTAAAGGATGAGACTTGGGCAAGCTTGTTTTGGATGCTTTCTCTTGAAATAGGGATTTATTTTCGAAATCAATAGACCGTATAAAAATCCTGATTCGCTGTTGGTTCTGCCACGAAAAAGATCCCTTACTGCTCAATGGTCTTGAATGCCGAGTATAGGACAAAATTTGCAGTTTTCCATCGGCAGGTGGTGGCGTCTCCATATGAGTGAAAAATTCTCGAGAGGGACATTAAACAATATACAATCAAGCAGTCAATCAAAATTATTAGCACCAAACCTTGCAATTTTTATGCACAGCCTTACAATAAACTAACCATAAAAGCAACACACTGTGATTTCAAAGACGACTGATTTGTCAAAAAACGGAATTCGTGAATTAACATATTTTGTCATAATCATCTGCAAACTAGTTTGTCAATAAATGACTACTCTACACATAAGAACAATCTGTTGGAATTTCCATTAGTACTGACTGATTTATCTAGTTGACCATAGAAGAAAGATATAAATATTGGCTTTATTATAAACCAGATGGTTTGGTGTTATATACTTCACAAATCAAAATGTATGCATACTATTCATTACAATTGAAGGACGCATAAACAACCCTGAACATGATTTAAGGGTGCTGTGTTAGCTTTCAAAATATATCCTTTGCTTATTTTTTCCCTTTAAAATGTCTAAATCCTTGTGCTAATTAAGTACAGGTACCTTGGAATTTTAGCTATTCATTTTTCGAAAAAAGTATTTAGAACCGGGCTAATTTTTATGTACTTTGAGATCTTATTTACAGCTAGCAGAAATAGTTCCCAACCTGAAACCAAGTATCACAAAAGAAAAGAATCAAATGTCTTCAGGTTTTTTAAACATGTCTATTGGCATTTAAATAAGAAAAAATTCAAGGGAAATAAAATGAAAAAGAAGATAAACGAAAAACCAGGTCGAATAAGTACATTTACCCCACCTCTGTTGATTTTTCCGTGAAATCCTGGCTAACGATTGGTCAAAGTCTGTCACGTGAAGGCGGTGGATTACTTATACCCGGTCAGTTGCAAATCTATACCCGGTCAGTTGTAAATCTATACCCGGTCGATGTATTACGTAACAAACATAACGTGACGTCATAATAGGCACAGTATGAGCGTGATGAAGCATTTAGCAGAGAAAATCATTTATAACCCACAGATAAAACGTAAATGTTTCATCGATGGGGTAAATTCGTTACATAGTCTTTTAGTGACAGGGTATGGGATGATACCTGGTTAGTAAATTTCATTCCTGACTCGGCTCCGCCTCGCCAGGTATGAAATTTACTAACCAGGTATCATCCCATACCCTGTCACTAAAAGGCTATGTAACTAATAATACTTTCCGAAAACTCGAAAGCATACACTGTACTTATTAAGATTTTTTACTTTTTACGAGTAGATGTAACTATGTGCTTTGTTTTTAAAAGCTAAAACATTAGTTTTTTTCAAAAATAAGTTTGATAGATCAAATATTCATCTAAACCCAATATAATAATTATGAAAATATAAACTGTTTACCTTACAGGGCTTAAATCATTACGGTACCCATTTTCGTGTAATTTATCTTCAAATTTTCTGTAAATTAGACATTTTTTACAGTTAATATAGAACCCAAGTATCGATAAAAAGTTTTTTTATTGATACACATGTCCATGTATAGAAAATTAAATTGGAAAGCAATATCTACCTAAACCCGATTTAGTTTCGTGCACTTCAAAATTTAAGAATAAATGAAAATAAAATTTCTTTTTATGAGAAATATATACATGGAGATAATAATAAACACTCAAAATTTCATTTAAAAAATACAATTTTTAGCAGGGCAAACAAAGAGCAGAGCAATTAAGTGCCATTAAGGAGTGCCATTACGTTCTAGGTTCCTCGTCTTGACTGGGAAATAACGAAAAAATCCGTGGTCAAGTGTGTATATAATGGCCTAACAAACAGTATGTAAAATATCAGTCAGCATTTGAGTTATTGGTTGTTTATACTTGAAGACAAGGACATTCTATCCACCACAGAACTTAGAAAATGATTAAATTAAAAGAGACTGATATCCTTGTTAGATCATCTTGTCTATTTATAACTTCTC
>NW_026935957.1:0-6991 GCF_032062105.1 Saccostrea cuccullata | reverse complement strand
TACCCATCTCTGATCCGCAACTCCTCCTATACCACTACTCAATTAATGCTACAGAATCTGTATTACTCAATGCCATTGTTCACCACCTATTTTAAAATAACTTTTTGATCTGGCATTTATTTTGGATCTTCAAGAGCAAAGCAGGGACTTTGTCATTTAAAATGGCTCTCCCCCGGGTACGCTGCAGGATTTTTTTTATTATTTAAAATGGCTCTCACCGGGAAAGGAGATAAAAATAATTTTTTTTAAATCACAAATGTACTTCATAACCTTATTTAATGAAAATTAAAAAAAAAATACACCAAAAGGGAGTTGGGGAGCTTTTGGGGGAAATCTTAACGGTTCCCGTTACAATTAGCCCTAGTTTTGTATATATTTTTAAATGGAGTTGAGATTAAATTTCTTATTTCCATATCCTTCATTAATCCTCGCCTAAAGTTCAAAGACAGAGCTAAAACATTTTTTTTGGGAAAGGACACCAGCACTACAAGCTGGGGAATTACCACCACAACAATCACGAAACAAAGAAAAGCTACACAAAAAATATGTGTCCCACCAGAAGTAGAGAAGGTAGGTAATATTCAACATGCGGGGCAATTAGCCACTTTCAAAAGTGTGGAAATCTATCACACAAGATAGATACATCCTTATATGCTGTCAAAGGATATTTATTAGAATTCACTTCTTTACCTGTTAAATATTCAGTGAGAAGATATGGCCTTCAACTAGACATTTAGATATATCGACTTTAACTTTTCTATTTTCAACTTCCCTTACTTATGCAGCAATATACCTTCATCAACTGCATACGGAGTATTTATATCTCAATTATTCATAGCAAGAGCATGTTTACGATGAACAATTTCTTAAACGAGGTAAATTATTGACCAGCAAGTTTATGAAACAAGAATATCAACACTTTTTAAAGTCATCATTTCGAAAATTTATGGTCATAAATGACCTTGTCAGTAAATACAATTTATCATTGAATGATATGCTGACTGACTTTTTTCACACTAATTGTTTATCCATTTTTTATACACTAATTAATGGTTTTTTCCCGTTATTTCCTGATTATGACAACGAGCACACGGCGGGTGTGATTGGTCGGCAGGGGATGCTCACTCCTCCATGGCACTCATCCCACCTCTGATATTTTGGAGGTAGCGTTTGCTCTGCTCTTATTTTGTATATTTGTTTCATGGACGTTGAGATTGAATGCTGTTCGTTATTTTCACATCCTTCTTCTCTGCTCATGGGGATCAAATAAACTATGTACATTAAATCATAGAAAATGTTCTTTGTTCATTTGTATTAACCAGATGAACTTCCTATAATCAAATGAAGAGGACCTTTTTTCCCGAAATTTTGGGAAATTTCAAGGTGCTTCGGTAAAGGATACCATAGAGGGGGAACTTATTTAATTAACCAATTCAGATCGGCTCCTTGGTATTAATCAAGCATTTGTGCTACTGTGGTTTCATCAATATTCGTGTACATCAAATTTTGTGGATTTAGTCAAACTTAAGATTGGTCAGGTCCTTTCCCTTTCAAAGGGGTCTGCGATTAGCAGAAATGTGAACAATACTGGCGGACCCTGTTCAGCTTAAAAAACCTTTTTCCTTACAGTGTCGTGAGATACGGCGCGGATACACGAATTCGTTTTTGTTTACCTTAACTCGATACTTATTTATAAGTCAAAACTAACTTGTCTTTATAATACTCGTATTTGGGAGTAAAGATAGCCTTCATAATGTTTAGCTTGCAAAGCCTATTTTTCGATTCATCTTTTTTATTAAGCAACAAAAGAGTGAAAAATATCAACAAATTATGAAGCGCCGCACCAAGCAGTCTTTCAACTGTAATACAGGGCCCCATGAGGGGAATAAAAAATTTTCTGCTCTTGGACTAATTTGGGGGAGTATTCACCTGAGAAATTTACCTGATGGTCATTAAATAAGACAAATAAATAATATGAAAATATTATGTTTATTTATTTACAATGAAATGACAAGGACTGGTTCTTCCATTTCTACAAAACGATGAAAAATAATGATGAAAAGTGAGATGAATTCATGAAAATAACCCTATAAAAATCTTGAAATTCAATAGAAATTATTACCGGCCGCCAGGAGGCGGTCGGTTATATGATATGAAAGTTTTAAGGTATCACACCGGTAATTGACCAATCAAAATGAACTTAGATGTAGGTCCATATATATCAAATAAATTTTCTTTTTTTTTGAGGCTTTTTTTATTTTCGTTCATGCCATTTTTACAATTTTGTACCTGTCCCTAGTAAATTATATGTACTTTGAGAATAAATAAAGGTTTTTGACAGGAACTTTTTTTTTCATGGCATAGGAGGCTACTTCCTGTAGTGCACTCAAGGTGTTTATAAACACAGTGAAAACACGTGGCTTTGAGGGTAGCCGTGTTTGCAGAGGAAAAAAGTAAAAATGCCGTATGGGTACCCGTTTTTTGGTGTCAGCTAATGTGACAGGTAATGTTTAACACCTCCTGCTAAATATTTTTTCATGTAAACAAATCCCCTTTTTTAACGTTTTTTTATTCCCGGGCCTCCAGGAGGCGGTGGTTTATAGATATGAAAGTTTTAAGCCCCGGGGTTTTTCCGGAGCTAACAATTTAAATAAAAATATTAACATCATATCGCCGGCGTTTTAATATTAAACAAAGATTTCTAAATATTTAGGAAAAAGCACAATAATCATAAAATTAATTTTATAAATAATGGGGTAAAATTTCATCCAATTTTTTCAAACTCTGTTATAACTGAAGTGCGGAAGAATTGTGGGTGTTAGGCATAGTCTAAAACAAAGACCTCGTTGTATATCAACAATTTTACTTTCTCTTTTTAAAACAGGATCTGCTGTATTACTTTGAAATGAAGTGTATATTTAAACATTTCCTATGGATTTTTTTTTAAAAAAATATGATGAAATATTGATTTCTTAAAAGCAAAGAATATTAGGACATGTTCGTCCAGAAGACTAGGAAAGCGCTTTTTAATTGGCCAAACATTTTCCCGCCACATCTCAACACCAAAACAAAGAGATTAAAAGAGAAGAAGTGTAGTGGTGGATCTTGAAGGATTTGGGGAAGGGGGTAACTCCTATAAGAGAGAGCAAGGAGCCCCACATGTTAAATATTTGTTGTGTTTTTATCAAGGTCAAACTATAGCTAAGTTTAAACTTGAGTTTTGTACTTTTAATGTAAAAAATACTTAAACAGCAAGTTTTACCAAACTGAGTGAAAACGCAGAGGACTATTGCGTAGTTTATTTTGCCTATGATATAAACTGTACATGCATTATGCAATCGGCATTGTCGCATGCTTTTTTTTTTCATGTCACGAGGATTTTTTAAACAGATAAATTTAAAAAATTTTTTTTAAACAGCAAATTTCAGTTTCTGAAGAATTTTTTTTAAAAACAGCAAATTTCAGTTTCTGAAAGGAACTTCAACATTTATATACCGGTAATTCTAAATTGGTTTGCGGGCATTTTTGACGCTTGGTAAAAAGTTTCTTGTTCTATATAGAATTATATAGTGAAAACAATTACCGGTGTGATACCTTGAAGGTGATTATGAAAAATCTTTTTAATCCTTATTAAAGTCATTTTTCACTTTTAAAAGGCATATTTCAACAAAATAGGGATTTTATTAACTTTTTGTTTGAAAACACTCAATTTTAAAATTAGAATTTACATTTTTTTTTCACAGATTTCTGGTAGAAATTAATAATATGTTATTTTTCACACTAAAACTTTAAAATATACTAAAGAGGTAGCATTATGCATCTAAAATGGGGGAAAAAGTCAGAAATATTTTTTTTTCCTTTTATATGACTAAACATTATTTGCACCAGCTACCGCAGTCAATTATTGTGTCTACAGACTTTGCGGTAAAGGGTGTTAAAGCTGTTTTCCAAAAAATTGATAAATAGGTTTGCGAATGAGTTTTAGCACAAGCGACAACTGCGATAAAATGTAAACGAGTAAAATATGTTCTCAAAGAATGAAAATTTCTACAGACACATGATTTATTTTAATTTATTCACACCTCCAGTATACATATATTACTGAACTGGAAGAATAAAATAATGAAATAAATAGATTGTTAAAAAAACTTAATACATAAGCTTCATCAGTAAAATTCATTAAGAATTTTTCACAGTAAGAATGGTTATGACCAAAAAAATTAAATACTGTAGGGGTTTCATGAAAACACTTGTGCTGAGTTCTAACCATGCATCATACATGTAGTGCAGAATGTCACTGAGCAGTATGGCATGCCTCTTGTGGTTCTTAACTTTATTCATGGTTTCGCAGCTGACATTCATGTTTTTTCAGTTTGTCGGAGACTGTTTTTTTTTATTTTTTCATTTATATGTAAGTGTTGACTGTCACTTCTGACTTAAGTCTCACTCATTGAGGCTTATATGAGCATGATCTATTAAGTATATCATTGTACTGAAATATTAATAAATTCCAAATTTAACTGATGAAGAAATTTGGGATATTTTAAAAATTGAAATATCAGAATAACTATAATTCAGCTAATAAGGTGCACCTTTCTTCTCAGACCACTTCCTATAAATTTTATCAGCAGTTTTTGTAAAACCCCCCCACCTCAAAGAATCATAGAGGATGTCCTGAATCTGGTCTCATGATGCATTTTGTCACATAGAAAAGAGTTCAAACTCATAAAAATGTTTGAAATTATTATTGTAAAATCTTCATGTTTATTTTTTATGTAAATTTGTTAAAAAAAAAAGATATAATCTTGCATAAATCATGGAAATTCATTAAACACCTTTGGAATTCCTAGTAAATCCATGAAAAGAGAATAATTATGTATGTTAAATTGAAATTTCATGGCTAATTTGTGTCTTAAGAGAAAGCCAGTTACATAAATCACAACAATAAATTACATCTGAATTGTTGTCTCCAGTTTCTTATCATCAAAGCCAGTTTAATGGGGTGTGGGACTGTGAAGAACCTCCCTAGATGCTGATATGATTTTGACAGCCCTGAGTTACAAAACAGCATTTAGATAATCTTTTACACAACAGCTTGTAGACAAATACCCAGGCTTTATTTTTAAAAAAAATTACCAGATACAGTTTTATTATCAACCCAGTATTTAACAATTTCTGTATTTTTGTTTATTCTTTGAAGGGGGAAAAAGCAACTTTGTTATGTAATAATTACATAATGGTCTTAGACTTTAAACCTTTCTTTTTTGGGGAAAAAAATATAACTCTCCACAGATAAAAAATTGGTTGCCAAGATTATTCTTTTAATGATGAAATTCTGGTTCAAAAGATGCTCAAAAAACTGCTTCTAAAGTGCTTTGTGTGTTATTCTTGACTGCTTAGGAGTAAGGGAGATAAATGTTTCATATCTTCAGAAAAAAGGGGATTTAAATCACCAGACTTAAGGATGTTGGGGACAATTATTTAAGGAATCTCAGGTGCAAAAATGGAAAAAAAAATCCGAACACCTCCAAAGGTCCTTCAAGGTATCACACCGGTAATTGACAAATCAAAATGAACTTAGTCAAATGTAGGTCCATATATATCAAATAAATTTTCTTTTCTTTTGAGGCGTTTTTATATTTTATTTCATGCCATTTTTACAACTTTGGTACCAGTGCCGAGTAAAATTTATGTACTTTGTGAATAAATAAAAGTTTTTGACAGGAACTATTTTTTTCATGGCATAGGAGGCTACTTCCTGTAGTGCACTAGAGGTGTTTATAAACACAGTGAAAACACGTGGATTTGAGGGTAGCCGTGTTTGCAGATGGAAAAAGTCCGAAAATGCCGTGTGGGTACCCTGTTTTTTGGTGTCACTTTAAGGTAATGTTTAACACCTCCTGCTAAAATTTTTTCATGTAAACAAATACCCGATTTTTAACGATTTTTTATTCTATATAAAATTATATAGTGAAAACAATTACCGGTGTGATACCTTTTAAGTCGCTTGGGTTTCTGCGGAGTTAACAATTTAAAAAAAAATTTCAACATTCATCATGTTCATATCGCTGGCGAGTCAACATTACACAAAATTGCTAAACGTTTAAAAAAACACAATAATCGTAAAATTAATTTTTATGAATAATAGGGGAAAATATTTCATCCAATCCCGATGACAAACTCTATTTAACTGAAGTGCGGAGAAAATTGGTACGAGTGTTAGGCATAGTCTAAAACAAAGACCGCGTTGTAAATCAACAGTTTTACTTTCTCTTTTTAAAACAGGACCTGCTGTATTTATTTGAAATGAAGTGTATACTTAAACATTTCCGATAGATGTTTTTCAAAAATATGATGAAATATTGATTTTTAAAAACAAAAAATATTAGGACATGTTTTTCAGGAGACTAGGATAGAGCGCGTTTTACAATGTGCCAAAAAATTTCCCGCCACATCTCAACACCAAAACAGAGATTGAAAGAGAAGTAATTGTAGTGGTGGATCTAGAAGGAGTTGGGGGGGGGGGGGGTAACATCCTTTTAGAAAAGAAAGGAGGAGCCCCACTTATTATATATTTGTTGCATTTTTATTAAGTTAAAACTATAGCTAAGTTTAAACTTTAGTTTTCGTACATTTTTTGAAAAATGCTTAAACAGCAAACTCAAAAGAGTTGAAGTTTAAAACTAGTGCAAAGACACAGAGAACTATGCACAGTTTATATTGCCTATACATGTAATATTGTACATGCATTATTCATGAATAAAATCCGCATTGTCGCATGCATTTTTTTTCGGTCACGAGGATATTTTTAAAGTAAAAATAAGAAATTTTTTTTTAAAAAAAAGCAAATTTAGGTTCTTAAATAATTTCAACAGTTATATAAATTGGTTTGCGGCCGATTTTTGACGCTTGTGTAAATATGTTTTTGTAAATTATTTATTTAGAACTTTTAACCTTATGTAATTTTGATTGTAAGAATTAAGATGGGATC
>NW_026935956.1:0-67920 GCF_032062105.1 Saccostrea cuccullata | reverse complement strand
GACAGATTACCAGTAAACAGAGAGCTACAGATCCAAGTGTTGTAAAAACCTTCGATTTATGCCGACGATTTTTTGTTGCTCACGTCAGGTATTTTTTCTTGTACATTATACTTTCCCCAGCTTTAAAAATGATATTTTATAATTAATCATACATTTAACTTTGATTCCTGATAATTATAACTTACCTTTCAACGCCAACAAATGGCTGTTTGTGGTTAGGAACAACGAAATGGAACTCTTTTAATCCAACATTACAAAACAATATAAACTGGACTGTTTCAGACCATTAATAGGTAAATAAAGTATCAAAAATAAGATTTTGGCATAAATATATGAATAATTATAGGATACAAATTTTCTAAAAGCCAGAGAAAGCTTAAACTACACGAGATAAATATCTAAAGTAGCGTCAAAAAAATTTTGGTGTAAATCGAAGGTTTTTACAACACTTGGATCTGTGGCTCTCTGCTTTATCTGTCTGAATTTTCTCAAGCAGAGAACTATACAGTTCTGCAGCTATATTATTAGTCGATGGAATTTTACGACCATGCCACACTTATCCATATGTGATAAAAACTTCTCTAAAATAGATAGGCTAAATTTTTACCTCTCTGCCAGTCTGGTGTCCATTCCATTTTTTCCAGAGCATTGAGGTACAGATATTGTTACATATACAGGTCAGAAACCACATAAATAAAATGAAATTTGGTGGTCAAAAATCTGGTAGATGATAGATCAGAGACATATAAAACATATATTCAATGAGAAAAAACGAGGCAGAAAGTCTTACCCATCTGGAGAAAAATCAAAATTAAATATTCCTCCATGGTGTGTGGAGTCAACTGTCTTTTGTGGGTCCCACTTATGGACGGCTTTTAAAGACGAATATAAACCACCGCGGAAACTCCGTGTTTCTACGCTGGATATCTTGTGACCCAATTCTCTTTTCGTCAACCAGAATAAAGGAGTAAACTTGGCATCTTTACACGTCATACTACTATTACATCGGTGGAACTTTTTATCTTTGTGGTTCCTTGGGAAATGACACTGAAATCATGTGAGTGATGTACGAAGCAACAAAAATGGAAGTCGACTAATGGGCTTTTCGTACCTCTTTTCTAGAAGAATTCCAATGGTTTTCGAGGCCTCCCGATGTGCCACACATCGGAAGGACTCGGGAATCATGCTTAGACTATAAAACTATCTCTCAGCATTAGGTACAACAATGGAGAGTTAAATTCATATTTAAAATAACGTGACGGTGTTTATGTTCAATACCCCATGCAAAGTTGTTGTGAACATTGGCGTCGGAAGCAAATTGAAAGTGTGTGTGTGTGTGGTTTCCAATCACAACTGGTTACACTTTTTGGCCTGAAATGTAAGGGGACGACCATTTGATTCTGGGGGGGGGGGGGGCCTGGCAGATTTTGGAAATAAATAATCTGTCCCTGAAAATGTTGAAAATAAATAATCTGTCCTCATCTGCAAAGAAAATAAATAATCTGACCTTGACTTATGATATTTAAATATTGTGAAAAATACATTTTTATTTACGTGTAATTTAATCTGAAAAATCTTCAATTAGACAATTTTTTTTGGCTCGCTTCGCTCGCCATTTTAGAACCAGATAGTATTTAAAATCAGATTACCAGACTGGATACTTGTAGTTAGTTTATCAACATGACAATGTGCACTTGGTAGGTGTGATGAATCACTTTAAATACAAGCCAATGCTTACACCGCAAAAGACGAATTTTCTTGTCAAAGAATTATACTTCCCCGATGAATTAATACAACATATACAATGGTGGATTTAAGGGGGACGTACATGTGTACGACCCCTCCCTAAAATTTCAAAGTATGATACGAATAATAATGCCATACTTTGGTACAATACCAATATTTTCTCTTAAAATACACAAAAATCCAAGAGCTTCAGGGGGCTTTGCCCCCTAAGCCCTTTTCATTCAAAGTATGATATGACTAGTATTAATAATGTCATACTTTGGCACATAACTAACTAATTCCTACACAATTGTGTCTGGTTTTACTCTTTTAAATACAAAAAACCCCAAGAGCTTCAGGGGACTTCGCCCCCTGAACGCCCTTCATTTAAAGTATGATTTGACCAGTATTAATTATGTCATACTTTGGTTCATAATAACCAATGCCACTATGATAATATTGCCTGGTTTTACTCTTAAAATACACGAAAACCCAAGAGCTTCAAGGGGGGGGGGGGAGGTTACTCCCTTCGCGTCACCCAGGACCCACCGGGGGCCTTACGGCGGCCCCAGACCTCTTTCCTAAACGAGGTTATACACGCCCCTCTCCAAATCCTGTATCTGCCTATGGTATATAAATGATTAGTCCTTTAGAATCAATTGATCAAGGTACCGTAAGACGAAGAAGAAAATAAATAATCTGTCCTTGATAATCTTGAAAATAAATAATCTGTCCTCGACAGGCATGAAAATAAATAATCCGTCTCAAAAAAATTTGCCAGCCCCCCCCCCCTCAGGATCAAATGGTCGTCCCCTAATGTGCCTGTTGGGGAGGGGGGGGCGGGGCTTAACTTCGTCAATGTTCAATGCCTATATTATGCCTATCTTTGCAAAAGAAAAAGGATGGAGGACTTACCCCCACCCCCCGGTTCCGGCGCCTATGTGGGAATGTATAAGCCGATGGTAGAGAGTGTTTTATCTTGGTCAAAATGTGCAGTAGTTGCAGAGGTGCACAGTAATTATTTTTTACATGGGGTCAGTGGCGGGTCACACTCTTCCTTTTCTTAGCACATAAAGGAGGTCACCTCATTCGAAAAAAAGTGTGTTGGTCAAAATTTATTCATTAAGGGCTGGTCACGCCCTTGAAACAGTTGCAGAATTTTAATGCTTCGATCATAGTCACTCAACTTTTTGCTTTAAAAAAATTTGCCAACTGACTTTTCAACTTCCCTTCCTTATGCAGCAACATACCATCATCACCTGCATACGGAGTTTATATATCTCAGTTGATTCGATACACAAGAGCATTTCCAAAAAGAGGTAAATTCATTGACAAACAAGTTGATGGAACAAGAATATCAGCTGTCTAGTTTAAAGTCATCATTTCGTAAGTTCTATATGGTCGATACATTGACCTTGTAAGCAAATACATGAAGTACAATTTATCAAATGCTGACTGTTGTTTTTCATACTTATTGTTAGTTCATTATTTACACACTGAATGAACGACGGATTATCCGTTATTTCCCGATCATGACAAAGAGCACACGGCGGGTGTGTACGGTTGGCAGAGGATGCACCTGATTCCACCTCTGATGTTTCGGAGGTCCGTGTTTGCTCTGCTCTTATTTTGTGTTGTTTAATGGACTTTTGAGCTTGAATTCTGTTCGCTATCTTCATATTTTTTCATTTTAAAAATTAGCACAAGTATAAAAAAAACCAATTAAACACATTTCTTTATAGGTTCCGCGTCTTTTTCATTAACAACTTGCAATTTGCTTAAGAAAAAAATTAACCAAACCAGAAGTGATCTTGATCTTCGTTTGAGGCCAATGTTTCGCGTCAGAACCATATTTATTTAGATTGTTGCATGGTCCTGAACCACTTTAGAAACAGAATTAATCAACAACTTCAATGGAACATTTAGGATTTTAAAAAAGGAATGCTAAAGCCTCTCCCTCCACGCAATTTCAATGATTTAGAAAGATACAGCAAGTGTGGCGGCAGATATGGCAACCCTTTGGTCAGAAGTAGACTGTATCCATGAGGAATGGATGTCTTGCATTAATTAGAGCGAGAGGTGTTCATTCTTACATAAAATTTTCATCAACATTGGCGTCGGAAGCAAATTTAAAAAAAAAAAGGGGGGGGGGCTAAGTGTAAGACCAAAAAAAAGTCCACCTATTTCAGGGGCGGGGTAGGGTCGAACATTTTCAGTACCAATTTTTTTCCCAAACCACTACCAATTACCCTTTTTGGACCGAAACTTCAACGTGCCTCTTAAAAGTGTTGGGCGGGGGGGAGGGCTAAACCTACGCCCCAATGTTCAATGCCTATTTTATGTGTAACTTTGCAAAATAAGTGGGGGGTGTAGCGCTTCCGACGCCTATGATCAAACTGAAATACACATTATTAAATTCTATGAATTAAAAAATTACTTATTACATGCATTAGTTCTTTGTAACTTTAAAAAATGTTTGGTGAACACTTAGAAGTTTGGTTCAGTGTTCATGTAACATGTACTATGAAACAGTGACACCCTGTACGCGTTCATTTATGTGGGCACAGTTGTCCGAAGTATCTGGCGTTTTCCAGGCGTATTTTATGATTCTAATAGATCTACATGTACTTTTATTTCACTTGTCAGGGAAATGTCAGATGTTGCTACTTTTGATGCAATATTTTTCTTTGCCTGGCCATGCACTCGAAGGCCTGGACATACTCTTAAAAATGTAGGTCAGACTCATTATCAAGACTGTGTAAGTAGATTCTGAAGTCATTTACCAGTACTCTACACTTTATACACATGAATAAAATATAATAGATCTAATGTATAATAAACGTATAATTTTATATTCCCAGGAAAATAATACTCCTCCCGTTTTTTCTAAAAATATGGGAGGTAGAAACAATTCCAGAAGAATGGAAAGAATGATACCTCATCAAGCCCCCCAAAAAGGAGACCTCGGCGGTTGTGTGCCAACTATAGGGAATAATGCTGTTAGATATTCCAGGGAAGGTATTTATTAGGATCATACTGAACAGAATGAAGGAGACGGATGATATTAGCTGCAATAATGTAGCCCTCACCGATTTTTTTTATCTGGTATTTTCTGGAGAGGGCTACAATTCCACAGCATCTCCGTAATGGTGCAAAAATATTTTGTAAATACTGGCGACTGCAGGCAGAATAAATTGTTTTCACAATCAACTTACTTCTAATAAGACGAATTTTTTATTCACTGTCGACATCAAAGCTCGTTAAACGCGAAAACCATATAAAATAAATCTGTGCATTTACTTCAGCAGCCATGACAGTTCACGCGTGACGTAGTGAGACTTGCGCTTGAAATTTAGAACAACTCAATAAAGCAAATGTCGATGTTTATAAATAATTGTGATGAATAGTAACACTAAACATCGATAAATAAAATCATTCCATGTTTCATTTTTTTGTAAACACCGATATTTAAGCTTAAAATAAGGTAATTCCAAAGAAATCCGCTCCCTATAGATCCTTAATCTCATTGGCTGTCCCGAAATAAAATCTGTCAAGGTCAGTAAACATGGCGGATAAATTTAAGTTGTGATGTTGACATACACGAAAAATACTGATATATGGATTGTTCTGTATATTTTTGGATCGATTTATGTCTGGGATAACTACATTTTGGAAGTTCAGGTAAGACATATAAATAAAATAGCCGTTTACTAACAATTTAAGCCGAAATCCATGCGGGAGCGAATCGCTCCCGCTCTGCACCATTACGGAGATCCAAAGGAGTTGTAGCCCTCTCCCCCCCCCAAAAAAAGGAGAGGGCTACATTATTGCAGCTAGGATGATATATGCTACGTGACCAACAAGCTTGATTTCACAAAAATAGATCAATCTTGCACGGACCAGACAGCAACGTTACGCATTATCATCAAACAATGTGCTGAATGGAGTCCGAACTGAACTCCTCCCTTTCATGGCATGTTGGCTTCATATACCCCATTCATACGACGAAAATTTACTTATGTGTGCAAATTTACATATAAGCAATTATACACACGTAAGTATAAGTTAATTTGCTATGCGTTCAGACGAAATTTATGTGCTGTAAGTAAATCCTCATATTTTAATATTAGAAGATGGACAGATTCACATTTGTGATTTTATAAAGAAAAGGGGTATTTCCTTATTGGGTATGAGCTAAAACGATTGATATAGCAAAATTTTGTTGCAAATTTGTAATCAACTATTTCAATGATAGAAAAATACCGGTAGAGCATTTAACATTTATAATCTACAGTTGTTCATATTTGTGATTGAAGAAGTTTTTTAAAGCTTAATTGAAGCAAAATGACATTATTGTCGTCCTGTGCATTATTGATTTCTTAATATATAATGTTATATATTCGACTGTACAGAAACATTTCTTCTGAAACATTTTAAAACTTTTATTTTGGTTTAAATTATATACAAATTAATCATAATAACACATTTTGATAGCAAAATAATTTTCTCAAAAACTCAGCTCATATTGCTTTATTGTTGGAAAATGTTTTGGCTTCCGTTCCAAAGATTGTAGAAGAGCCGTTGGATGTAAAGAAAAAGGTGACTTGCCATCTACTAGTTGACGTCTTCGGCAGAAATAGGACCATTTAAAACTTTGTTTGTTGTTGGGAAATCTGAAGTACATCACGTGTGCGAGGCCATTATAGAATATCTTCTTGAATATTATATAATAATTATTTTTTTCAGCATAATGAAAAGGATGAAAAAAATCTAAAATCATCGATCTCAAAAATCTTTAAACAATACAAATACATGTATGTTAAAAAGAAATAAACACGAACCCCTGGACATTCATAATGAGATCAGGTGCCAAGGAGGTTACTTACGAATGCTTATTTTCACTAGTTTATTGAAATTCCTGTAACATTAACTTTTATGTGAGTACTTGCCTATAAAAACAGAGAGAGGTAGAAGAAAGTCATCAAGATCTAAACGGAAATGGTGCACGAGCGATTGATGGAATGCATGTTCCTATCATTGCTCCAGAACATTCCCAAGAAGAGAACTTGAATAGTAAGGATACTACCACAGGATACTTGTTTGCGAACACAGCTATATCTTTAGAGACATAAAGGTAGATTTGCCAGAAAGGGTACAAGATGCCCTCGTTTTTGCAAATTAGAAAATTTATCTCGGAGGGGATAATAGCTCCTTGTTAAATACAAAAAGCTTTGCTTTCTAGCCACCAAGTCGCCGTCGCACAGTGGTTAGAGCGTCTGTTCTAGAGTCGCAAAGTAAGGAGTTGATACTTACGTCGCGGGTTCAAATCCCATTGTTTGACCTGGAGACTGGTCCTTCTGATGAGACCGTCTATATAGATCGAGGTCCTGTGTCGCAGTAGGTGCTGGCATGAAAAAGATCCCTCCCTGCTCAATGGCCCTGAGTGCCGAGTATAGGACAAAATTTGCAGCTCTCCACCGGCAAGTGATGAGTGAAAAATTCTCGAGAGGGACGTTAAACAATACGTAATCAATCAATCATTCTAGCGACTACGTTTACAGACTGATTTTTACGAGCCGATGCATACACAAGCAAAACAACACTTAAAATGGAAATTTATCAAATAAACAAAACAAAATACATACATAAGTAAATTTGCTGCGTGTTCATACGACATAATTTACACACTTGAACTAATAATTTGCTACAAAGTGTATGCAAAAGTTAATTTGCACCTAGTCCTGACCAGGTGTAAATTTACTCAACTGTGCAGAATTTGCATATGAGTATATCAGTTCATATGACAAAAAATTGCACATGTGAGTAAATTTACTCATGTGTAAAATATACTGAGGTATGCAAATCATGTCGTATGAATGGGGTATATAGATTATGAGAAAGCCTTTAATTTTTGACAGGGAGACAATATGGAAACTTCTGCGACATTATTGATTTCCCTGTAAATTGATAAATACATGTAACATGCACAACTCTTATGAACACCTGACATGCAGGGTCATACGTGGAGGACAACAGTACTGTCAGACAGAGCCATTCGAAGTATAAGAACAGGAGTTCGTCAGGGATGGCTACTGTCATCATTTTTTGTTTCTTCTTGCAATAGACTGGATAATGAAATCATCCACAGACAACAGGGGAAATGCATTAAAGTGGTCACCATGGTCACAGTTAGATGATCTAGACTTCGTGGATGACCTATGCCTGGCACTCGTATCATACTCAGGAACAAATGCAGGAGAAAATTACAACGGAGACAGAAACATCAGCACAGATATCATATGGCTCAACATCAATATTGCAAAAACAAAGATCTTAAAAGCAAACACACTATCACAAACTTCATTGGTTACAGATGGAAAGGATATATAGACAGCCACGTAGCATCATTTTTGGAAGTGGGGGGGGGGAGGGGGCAGGCAGAGAAAAATTTTTTTTACTTACTTGAAAAAGTTGACAAGCAAAATATAGGAAATTGTTCAAACTCGAAAACCCTATTTCGGGGGGGGGGGGGGTGTAGAGGCCAACTTTTCTCTCAGTACCCCTTTTTCATATTCAACACTACATTTCCCTTAAATCACTTTCATGTAGTATAAAGTGGGGGGGGGGGGGGGCAACCAGCCTTTCACTGAACATTTCCAATAGTAAAAGTAATGTTGGGAAAAAAAGTCGGAGAGGAAGTAAAACATTTCACCTACCTTGGCAGTATAACATAGTGGACCAACAAGGACGAACGGAAGCGGACATAAAAGCAAGAATAGTGAAAGGCCAGAGTAGCATTCCTGCAACTTGGAAACATCTGGAAGACCAAGGCAATTACAACACGCACCAAAGTTAGGCTTTTTAACAGCAATGTTACTTAGGCTGTACTCTTCTATGGTTCTGAGACATGGAGGATGGCTGTCACAACAACAAACAGGATCCAGACATTCATCAACTCTTGTCTGAGACGCATACTCCAGATAAGATGGCCACACCAAATCAGCAACATCGATTTGTGTCAAAGAACAAACAAAGCCCCTATAGAAGAAGAAATAATGCAGAGAAGGTCGAGATGGATATGGCATACTCTATGCAAGGCCCACAATAACATCACAAGGCAAGTCCTATCCTGGAGCCCCCAAGACAAATGAAAGAGGCAGACCAAAGAACACCTGGTGGATACAGTGGCGGATTTAAGGGGGGGCGCACCCGGCGCCCCCCCCCAAAAATTGTCAAAGTTAACATAAATCACAGTTTCGTCTAGAAAATTTAAATATGTCTACTTGGTAGACCTCATTTTTACCCTACAAAATCTCTAGAATCCAGGAGCTTCCGGGGCCTTCGCCCCCTGGGCCCCCACCAGGGCTTTGCCCTGGAGCCACTGGGGGCCTCAAGGCGGCCCCCAGACCCCTTGTCTACCTTTGGCGCCCCCTCTAACTTCAATTACTGGATCCGCGCCTGGGATAGATTTGGAGGCATACAAAGATTTGAGAAGAACTGGAAAGAAATAAATTAAAAAACGATTGCACTGGATAGATATTAGAGGAGCCTGGAGGAATCTTGTCAGCGACCTATGCCCCCAAAGGGGTGGCAGGCATAATGAAGTAAGTAAGGAAGGAAGGAAAATATGTAAAATTTTGTTGAAGTTCAAGTGTTCGCGCCTTAGTAATTTAAAAAAAAAACCTTGCAAACGTTGTTATGACCAAGAATTTGCTTCCGTCATTTTCACGCAAGCGCATTGAGGGGAATTGGTTCATCAAACGTGTCTACGTCAAGACTGATTATAATTAATTTAATATATATGAGATTTGTGATTTATTTGCTGATTTGTATCTGTAACTGTGATATTAACAATTAATTTATTCCACAATGAGTTCCTCGGGTGAATTTGGCAACCCGTTAAGGAAATTTAAGCTGGTATTTCTGGGGGAGCAGAGCGGTAAGTTAACCTGTCAGTTTATGTGTCAAGTAATCTCATCACACATCCTGCAACGTCTCAGTTAGGGCTGGGTCTCATATTTGTCTCCTCCGACATTTTACCAAAAAGTTCATGTGCATCAGGTGTTCCGAATTGGAAAAAAAATCCGACATTGTAAACAAAACGCAATCTGATTATGAGTCATGCGCGTGTGTATATTTCGTTGCCTACTTCCAGCGTGGAGACACTTAGTAAATACTGACAAGAGAAACACGACTTTATGCTACTTAGAAAAAAGAAAATTAGATTTATAAAATGACTGATTGGAATCGAATTGACAAATTCAAATTATCACTTTTTGGTGAAATGGGAGGTAAGTTGATATATTTACAACTTCATTGAGTCATTCAAAAAAAAATTTACATGTGCATGTAAATTGTAATGTATCCATTTCTTCTGAGACAAGGAATTCTTAAAAACATATTATCTCAAACATCCATAGATACTGTAGTTCTTTTTAAGAACCAAATTTCAACTTCATAAAATTTTGATTAACTCTTTGATCTTGATCTCAACTTGAAGTTGCTGAATTTTTACTTATTTTCAGTTGGGAAGACCTCTCTAATTACAAGGTTTATGTACGACAGTTTTGACAACACCTATCAGGTACAAATTTACTGTAAAATCGCATATTTTTGTGGGGTTTAATTTTCATGGTTTGAAGAAAAAATCTAGGTTCATGGGATTTTGATTTTGTGGAATCCCGATGAAGAATTATTGAACAGATATATGTATGTTTAATACTGTATATAAAATTTTACATGGTGGACATGAATTCAATCCTCGAAAACAACAAAAATTAAACCCCTGAGAAAATTTGTGATTTCACAGTATACTTCTCATTTAACTTTTATCTCTAACATGTCTTATATATGTTATAAAGGTATATGAATATACAGGGCTCGACATTAACGCTTGTCCGGTACCAGTGACAGGGTTCGACACTAACTTTTTTACCTTGGTGGACCGCAGGTCCACTTGTCAAAAACTATTGGTGGACCTTCTTAATATCTGGTGGACCCTTATAAATGCTTGAATTAATGAATGAATCATTACACAAGGCGTTAATTAAAACTAACTGTAATATATATTGATTCCAGACAGACTAATAAACATGATAAAGCATAAATCTAACCAGTCAACAGAATCAAATTAATATTAAGGACTAGTCAGATTTTTTTTAAAGAAATATCGTAAAACTTAAAAAAAAAAAACTATTAATCTATAAACCAAAGAAATATTTTTATAAATCATTAAGTTACAATTGTGAAAGCCTGCATTTGTTTCGCTTCCACAGGTAGATTAAAACTCCAATTATTAATGAATTTATTCAATTAATAAACAAGTGAATTTTTCATGTATCCATGGCTAGATCATTTTTTTTACTACGGTGCAAAACTGACATAAGTACATGTATCTGTATTAATTAATTATTTTCTAAATTTATTATTTATTCAAATAAGTAGTGATATAATATGTATATCAAAAAAAGAAAATGAAACTGCAGATAATAGTTCATTTACTGTAAATTATGCCTGTTTGAACATCTATTTAAAAAAAACAATGCATAAGTGCAGCTGTCAATCAATTCTAATTATCTCCAACAGTGTGCGTTCAGGCGTGAAGCGATTTCCTGATACCCAGTGAAATTTTCACACCTTTCTGTGCATTACGTAAACAGGGGATAGACTGGCTAATTTGGCACGGATTTTTCATGTTTAGGCCTATTCAAGGTCCGTGTTGAATGTTCTTGTGTCTCAATATTATATTAATATTGGAGTTATCGATTTTACATGTAAAATATATCGAGTTACTTGCCCCCACCTCATTACCTAAACATTATTTACATGTATATTTAATTCTTGTATAATAAAAGTATGGAGGAATTAATAATTTGAGTTACGAATTTCAATTTAAAGAAAAAGAAATCCTGGATTTCACTGTCTTTAAATATGGTGTTTAAATTTTAAGTGGACCGACGGTCCACCTAGTCCTGAACATTTGGTGGACCTTCCAATTTTTTGGTGGACTCGGGCCGCCGGTCTACCGTTAGTGTCGAACCCTGAGTGAAAAGAAAATACGGACAAGATATATTGCATGGCACTTGTCCAATTGGACAAGTGCATTTTAATGTAAAGGAGTCTATAAATAATAAAAAGAACGACTGTTGAAAGCTAATCGGTAGTTTCAAGACGGAAGCTGTGCATAAAAACCAGACTTTGATCCCGATTTGTATCACTATATTAACATTGAGTTCATATTCAATTGGGATTGAAGTTCACTAGTTGCATACTACTGAAACCAAAGTCATGGAAGATACGAACCGAAGTGAGGATTCTGTTTGATGTCGACTGGGTCACTTGTGGACATTTATGTTATTGTCAGGACAGAAAGCCTAGACTAAAATTCGTTTCGTAAATGTGTTTGTTGTATTTATCAATAACATTTCAAATCAATCAAGCACATGTCATGTGTAAATGGACTTTATTTTAATTTTCAAATTAATAAACTTTTTTTTTATAATGAAGTTTGATGAAATAAAACACTGAAAAAATCACGAAATTGGGAAATACACAATTGTATTTTCAGTAATATAAGAAATCTAACATATTTTTTTTATCTTTACAGGCAACAATAGGAATTGACTTTTTATCAAAGACAATGTATTTGGAAGACAGGACTGTAAGTACATGTAGTATGTTTTTTTTTTAGATACATTGCTTGGCAGTAGTTTCATACTGTAAGCAGTTTTTTTATATAAGCCTCAGCATATACTTTGTAATTTTTATTTTTAGATACGACTACAGCTTTGGGATACAGCTGGACAAGAGAGGTTCAGAAGTTTGATACCAAGCTACATACGGGATTCTTCTGTAGCAGTAGTAGTGTATGATATAACTAGTAAGTACTGTTGTTATGATGTAACTAGTAAGTACCGTTTGTTAGTGTATGATATTACTAAGTGAGTACATTTCGATATCAAGCTCATATGACTCTTCTTTATCAGTAATGGTTAATTATACAAGTAAAATTGACATTATATATATATATATATATATTAGAGCTGGGTATTGCGGCTGAAAAATCGTATCGCGATATATTGCAATATTATATTTTGTATTGCAATATATCACAATATAAAATTTTTAATAAATTTTGCTTTTCATCAATGTTAAATGAAAATACAAACTCAAATTACATGTATTCTCGAGTTGATATTGCAACTGCCTGATAGCGTTGTGTGTACGCAAGTGGCAAGCTAAGTTTTTTGTGGCACAACTTTAACTCTTTCAACACTGAGTAACTTTTAACAAGCAACCCCAGTACACTGAGTAACTTGTGTCGTCATTAGAAAATTCATCTACCATTAGAAAAAATACAATAACTTCTTTATTTATTAAAATATTTTAATGAAAGACACATCATAAGAAAGGTAAGACATTTTTCTTTTAGATGGTATGAAATTTATATGCATTTAAAATTATTTAAAAAGACAAAAGCGCCAATAAAAAAAAATATTTTGTATTTTAAATTATCTTACGTAATATTTTGATAAATTTGCTGCTATGAAGTTTCAAAATCACATATGTTCTTACCATCATTTAAAAGAGAAATTATTTCCGATTAAAATGATATGCAACATGTCATTATTCTTTGAAAAAATAAGTCCAAAAAATAAATAAATAAAAACATGGTGTTCTTGTATATTGAGAGAAGTCCGGGGCTTCGTAAACGCGGTCCATCTTGGAGCCTTCATGGTCCGATTCCAAGTCAAGTTTCTCCGACTACCTTTCACAACAGTGTTTATTACGCATATCTTTAATGTCTATGAACGTTTATAATGTCCAAATCCATGTTTTTACTTGAGATTTCGTCCCCAGAAACATCGCACATTTCGATGTTTACCGCCATTTTGCAAGTTTCTTGGTTTCCTTTAAAAATTCGTCTATTTTTCCCTTTTTTCCCGTGATTTTTGCCATGTGGTCCACCATATTTGTTACAGGATGTTTATATCAAATTACTCATAGTTCATAGCGAAGATTTTGCACAGAGAATACTTTCTATTTCTAAGAATAAACATGTTACTTTCAGTTTTGTATCTAAAACCTCCACAACGGTCTACCGTGTTGAAAGGAGAAATTTTATCAGACCGTTATGGAGGTCTACAGTGTTGAAAGGGTTAAGAATCAAGTTGTAATATTCAGATTCTGCTTTAACATGAAGGGCTTTCATGTAACAGTTGTCGTCTTTTCGTCTCTGACAGACATGTCTCTGGTTACCGATCAAACTTCACGGTGCTTGCCGCCATATTTTACCTTGAAAAGGGTAAATAACTCTTTTTATAACAATTAATAGCATATCGAACCCGAACCGGTATTCACAAAAAAATACCGCAATACATATTGTGAAGAACGAAATCGGGATACACCGGTTAACCGGTAATATCGCACAGCACTAATATATATATATCTCAGACCCACATGCATCTGGTTTGAGGTAGCTGCATTCCTAATTTTATCATTTTTTATGTGCCCAGATCGATAGATCCAATGCATATATTGTTTTTGTCCTGTCTGTTTAACTGTTTGTCTGTTTTAATATCTGTTTTTCTGTTGTAAACTCTAAACTTTGGCATAACTTTTGAACCTTGAGAGATAGAGACTTCATATTTAGTATGCGTACTCCACTTATAAAGTTCTTTCAAAAGACACCAAGGTCAGTGACCTTGACTGTGACCTACGTGCTATAAATAGCTTTTTCGAAATTTTGCCGTAACTTTTGAACCATAGGAGATAGAGACTTCATATTTGGTATGCTTACCTCACTTATTAAAGGCAGAGATTTTAAGCACCGCCTTCAAAAATACATGGTCTGGGTAGCCCTGTCAATCAAGTGCATGAGGGTCCATCATTGGATGCTAGAACTTGATTGACATTTACTTACTTGTCCCTGTGTATACCCGGTACACCTTGTTTGGGACTGGGGGGACCTTCAAATTAACTCGCGATCCTTTGATGTTTACTGAACACGGTATAGAGAAACTGTATTGCTATGAAAATGTTTGTCTTGATAATACGTGTATAAGAATTAAATATACCTTTAGTATTTGAAAGGATTATAATATAATATGTATTTTTTTCATTAACCTGTGGTACATAAAACTTAAATTTTCAAGTGAAATTCTGATATTAATTTTAGATGGGATCCTGGGGATGAATGAATTTAGACTAATTTGGATGTTACAGAAGTTGTTTTTTCTTTAGTTAAAACACATACACTAATTTAAACATTTAAGACGATCTTTGTTTTAATATTTGAATTAATAGTATGATATCATAATAATTTTTTTAATGGGTAGGGGTATTTTCAAACAGTCAAAAATAAATCAATATACTGGTATAATTGAAAAACCATTTTATTATTAATTTTAGAATTGTCTCAAAATCCCCAACACAGGTAAAGTTTGGCATCTGGGTATTTCACTTCCTGTGTATAAGGATTAGGAGACAGTTGGCCAAAGGTAGACTGCTGGCCCCCCAGGCATTCACACCTGTATAAAATAAGCCACTCCCTCACCTGGAATTTACCACCCGGTAAAAAATCTCTGCCTTTAAGCTCATATAAATGACACCAAGGTCAATGACCTTGTGAGTTGTGACCCTGAATGTGACCTGTATGCTAAAAATAGCTTTTTCGAACCTTCGCCATAACTTTTGAACCATAGGAGATACAGACTTCATTTTTCGTATGCATACTCCACTAATAAATTCTTTCAAATGACATTAAGATCAGTGACCTTGTGACCTTAATGCTAAAAATAGTTTTTTATACCCCTGCTCCGAAGGAGAGGGGGGTATAGTATACTGTTTTACCTTTGTGTGTCTGTCTGTCTGTCTAGCTGTGTGTCCGTCCGAAACAAATTTTCGTCGCAGTTTTCTCAGCAATTACTCATCGTAGGTGCTTGAAATTTTAAAACAGTCTTCTCTGAGGCATGCCATATGGTGGGATACATTATTGGTCAAATCCGATGTCAACTTCTTGTTTGTCTATGTGTCTGTCCGTTTCATACATAACAAGTTTTCGTCGCAGTTTTCTCTGCAACTACTCATTGTAGATGCTTGAAATTTTAACACAGTCTTCTCTTAGGCATGTCATATAGTGGGATACATTTTTAGCTCACCTCAACGAAGTTGGGGGAGCTTATGTAATACCCTCGGTGTCGGCGTCGGTGTCGGTGTCGGTGTCGGCGTCGGCGTCCCAGGTTAAGTTTTTTGGAGCAGTTTTCTTTTTAAGTACTTCTATGTCCTATATTGATTAGACATGCATGGAAGATGGTTCTAGTGTAGTTCATTGTACCAGTCAAAGTTTCAGATGCTGCAATTTCAGCAAAGGAATAACCAGGTTAATGTTTTTGGAGCAGGTTAACATTTTTGGTGCAGTTTTTGGTGTAGGTTTCATTTCCAAGTAACTATAAGCCCTATGTTGACCAAACTTGCATGGATGGTACATCAAAGGATGTATACTACCAGGCTTGCTTCAGATGCTGAATCTGACCATCATTTTCTGGTTGAGTGAACAGGTTAAAGTTTTTGGTGTAGGTTTCATTTCCAAGTAACTATAAGCCCTATGTTTACCAAACTTGCATGGATGATACATCTAAGGATGCATATTACCAGGCTTGCTTCGGATGCTGAATCTGACCATCATTTTCTGGTTGAGTGAACAGGTTACAGTTTTTGGTGCAGGTTTCATTTCCAAGTAACTATAAGCCCTATGTTGACCAAACTTGCATGGATGATACATCTAAGGATGTATACTACCAGGCTTGCTTCGGATGCTGAATCTGACCATCATTTTCCGGTTGAGTGAACAGGTTAAAGTTTTTGGTGCAGGTTTCATTTCCAAGTAACTATAAGCCCTATGTTGAATAAACTTGCATGGAGGATACATCTAAAGATGCATACTACAATAGGTTAAAGTTTTTGGTGTGTGATTCATTTCCAAGTAACTATGAGTTCTTTAATGACCAAATTTGCATGGACGATACATCTAAGGATGCATACTACCAGGCTTGCTTCAGATGCTGAATCTGACCTAGTTTTTGTGGATGAGTGAAAATGTTAGTTTTTGATGCATGTTTCATTTCCAATTTACTATGAGCCCTATAATGAGCAAACTTGCATGGACGATACATCTTAGGATGCACACTAACGGACTTGCTTCAGATGCTGAATTCGATATACATTTTTCAGATAATAGACCAGGTAAAAGTTATGGGTGCAGGTCTATTACCAAAAAACTATAAGGCTTATATAACATTGTATAATCCAAACTTGCACAAATGTTGCATCAAGAGATGAAAACTCTCATCTAAGTATCAGATCAAAATTGCTTAAATATTTTCATTTTTGGAATGTACACTTTTTGTTGGTTAATTGTGTGACTTTGCCTTACTTAAAGACAACATTCGTTGAGGTGAGCTCTGTAATCTCTGAATACCTATGTTTGGTCAAATCCGATGTCAACCTCCTGTTTGTCTATGTGTCTGTCCGTTTCATACATAACAAATTTTTGTCACAGTTTTCTTAGCAACTAATCATTGCAGATGCTTGAACACAATCTTCTCTGAGGCATGCCATATATTGGGATACATTTTTGTTGAAATCTGATGTCAACTTCCTGTTTGATTGTACATCTGTCCGTTTCATACTTAAAAAATTTCGTCACAGTTTTCTCAGCAACAACTCATCACATATGCTTGAAATTTTAACACAATCTTCTCTGAGGCATGCCATATGGTGGGATACATTTCTGTTAAAATCTTATGTCAACTATCTGTTTGTCTGTGCGTCTGTCCGTTTCATATATAACAAATCTTCGTCGCAGTTTCCTCATTAGCTATTCATAGCAGATGCTTGAAATCTTATTACACTCTTTGTTGAGACATGCCATATGGTGGGATTAATTTTGATATGAATCTGATGTAAACTTCATATTTTCTATGCATCTGCCTGTAATTGAACTTGTGTATATTAACATAATAGTGCTTATTTACATCAGAGCGGGGGTATTACTAGTGAGCATTGGCTCACAGATTTCTTGTTTTTCTTTTTTTTCGCTTATTCATATGCTTATTTTTTCACCAATTTCAAAAATGTTTACATCTTAAACATTGTATTACATTAATAATATATGTTAAATTTATATGAGTAATATATAAGAAAAGATTTAAGGAACATTTATTCATAGCCAAGGATATTTTGTAATATGATGATGCTTTAAAGCCCAATTTCAATGAAAATATCATCCCCCCTTATTGAAAGAGTTTGAACTAGGGGTATATTAACTATTTAACACTGGAATTAAAATTATCAGTCAATTACCATTGAACTGTTCTTTGCATTAAACAGATTTTACCGCCAAATTGCCAGTATTTAATTTAATTGGTGTAAAATTTAGGCAGGAATCAAGAGTCCGCATGCATAGTTCTTTAACGCACTCTATGGTTAAGTATGTCATATAGGGCACCCATTTTCTTAATAATTAGATATCAGATTCCTGTTAATTTACAATTTTAGTTGTATTTTCAATTCAGAGTGGGGATATCACTAGTGAGCAAAAAAAAAAAAAAAAAATGGCTCACAGATATCTGTTCATAAATGTTTAACTTGGAAAATGTGTACCAGTCTAGTCATTGGTTGTTTGTAGCACTTACTAAATATTTATTTTTATCTCTAGGTGTTGAGAATGCCACAAATCCCAACTTGCCCAATATGTACAGATCGGTTCTGTGATACATTTTTTGTACCATGTGGCCACATTGCGTGCACAGTGTGTACTGCTGAACTGGAAGAGAGGGGTAGTCAATGCCACATCTGTCGAGAAATTTTCACATCAACTTCAAAACTCTTCTATTAGATTATAAGTGAAGATATTCAGAACTGAATTTCAATAGTTGAGGTTAAAAAATGTCAAACAAATAGAGTAATATTGTTGTTTGAAATATACAAGCAAAAATTGCTTTAATGAACAGTTGAGGTTGTACTAATATTTTAGATACAAAATCTCTAAAATTCAGATTTGAAAAAATATATACATTGTATATAATTCAAAAAACTTAACTGACTGCTACAACACAAGAAAACAATTTAGCTTCTCAAAAGAATTAGTTAACTTTGCTCTTTTTTAAATTTCTCATCATGAATTTGAGCAACACAATATTTGACAGTGTAAACTGTAGAGAATTATAGACAGTCACTCCTTAGTCAAAAGTATCAGACAAATTTTGTTTTATTGACTTAAAATTTTTAAGTTTATTTGCTATAAATGTTTATATTTTATTATATATGAAAGAAATATCATATTTGGATTTATTTAGACATAAATATTAAGAGTATAAACAGTGAAGTTCTGTTCTGTGTTTTAAGAAAGGGAGAACCTAACATCTTTATGTTTTTTTTTAATATTGCATAGAGTTTTTTTAAATAAAAGATTCATGTGCTATCTTTGCTATTGATTACCTTTTTAATTCATATAAACATAGTAACAAAGAAGGTTGAAATTTAATGCACATTTTGTCAATTTTTGACCAAACTGTCACATACTGTTCATGTTTTTATGTAAGGCCTTGAAAAAAATTAAAAGTTGATATTTTTAAAAAGAAAAGAATCATTTTATTTTAATTTTTTTTTTCAAACTTAATTTTTTTTAAAATTACTTTATTAATATGTTGCGTTAATTTCGTGACGATACACTGTTTTTGTATCATTTTCACATGTATTGTCAAATACTTGCAAAAGGGTAATCTCAACAAATCTGAGAAGGTTTTAATATGCATGGTTGTTATTTTCATAATATTATTTGTTATTCCCTTTTCATTTTACATGCTTACATTGTGCTCCCGAGAGGAGTTATTTTTAAACAATTTGTGAACATTATTAATCACTATAGTTTTTAAATCATTCTCAATGTGCATTGAATTTTTTCATTTTACATGCTTACACACCTGTGCTCTCGAGACTTACACACTTCGCAATTTGGCATTATTAATCACTATAGTTTTTAAATCATTCTCAATGTGCATTTTGTTTGTTTGTTTACAAAAAAATAAATCTGACAGTAACCAGTACTTAATTTTTTTTTTTGAAGACTCTTCAAGATCATTTTCAATGGCATCCAAATTTTCCATATTTCTCTAAGACATTACCATTGTCAATTTTATTGACATTGAATACTGTTAATTCACCTTTCCCCATATATATCTTAATTAAAACCTGGTGAGTTCAATGTAAAAAGGGTATAGAACAAAACTTGATTTATCAAAGAAAAAATAACATGGTGTTTTAATGTACCAAAATGACTCATTTGCTTTACATTTGCTAATTTCCAATTGAAAACAAATATTTGGAACCTTGACCGCCATTTGCATGATATATTGTGTAAGTATGTGTTCCTTAGTAGTACTTCGTAATGTTATACATGTAAAATTTAATATCAATATAACTTTTGAATACTAATTCTTTTATAAAAACATTTTGCATTAAATTTTAAATTCAAATGTTTTTTAAAAAATTGCAAAATTTTAAGCAAAGAATTCTTCAACATAACGCTAATGATACATCCCGTTTGAAAATCAAAATTTTGAAAATGTAAATCTATTATGCAATAAGGCATGCATATTAAGGTAGATCGCGGGTTTGCTGACGTCACAATTGGATTCGACGTGAAAAGCTTATTACATTTACAGTATCAAACTACAAACAAGCAAAAAGTATTTCCATCAGTATGCATCATAAAATAAAACAAACATTAAAGCTTGTTTTGTCTGTGAAAATTTATTTAATAATGCAATAAAAAATAAAGGATTAATTAATAGCTATTCAATACTAAATTAAATTAAGAGTATATATAATGTTAAAATATGAAAGGTCAAAATTGATTCAAATAAAATGACTCCGTATTTCATTGAAAAAAGTGTGACAATTTAGGTAAATTATGACAATGTTTACATGAATATTTATTGTCAATCAAGGAAAAATTGAAAATGCGGATAAAAAAGTTTTTATTTTCAGTGAATTGTTGATTACATTGTGATTCTGAGACGTACGTAAATATATAACGTCTTAATGAAATTATATACGTTTGCTACAAATTTGTAAAACTTTAAAGTTTTTTTGCAAGAAAATGAGCGAGAACACATATTAATTTCTGTTGATAGCTCGATTCGAAATTTATCTCACATTCATCGTGTTGAGTAATATAAAATTCGTCTGCGCCGTTTTTATATTATAAGCATGGTTTTGAAATGCGTTTACTGGTGAGAAAGGCGCATTTACTATATATTTCATTGTAATAGCGTCACCAGTTCTCATCAACATTAGTGCCTTTGAAAGACGATAACAATATAACCACGCAGACGAATCTCACAAAAATTTCAGAAAGTAAAATTTGAATCGAGAGGATTAAGTTGACAAATTTTCGGAGTATGTTTTCAGGCAGACAGTAAACCCGCGATCTACCTTAAATTGTTTACAATTATACATGATAAAGAAAACAACAGCATTGTTTTTCTTAATATTTATTGCAAATATGCCTGAGACTTTACCATAAAGACTGCATGTTTTGTAATACAGGATAATGTTACGCATGAAGATAAACGAAAAAACGGGACATCGTTGATTCGACTTTGGAAGATAACTTCGGATATCTCGAACCCCCGGATATCTCGAAGTCGTGTCCAGGTCCCCTCAACTTCGAAATACTGATATTTCACTGTACTTAAATTTATTTCTGTTTAACTTGCTATCTTATTGTTGAATATTCTTCTTATTGAGACTTTTATTCTAAAACCAAAACAAGAAATTGAATTTCATTAGCTATTTTAAAATCTAAGATTATTCCTTATTTGTCTATTTGTGAACATGTAAATGAGATGAAGTATGACATGGGATATATTTTACATACAGTTGTTCCGGCGAGTCGCTGCAGCATTACCAGGAATGGAACAAACAGAAACAAAGAAAGGAGAGAGTATCCTTTTTCTTTATCGATGTCCTGTAATGATTAATGTTATGGAAAGGGCTGTCACTGTTCCATAATCTTTCGGTTGGGTTGGTTCTAAATTTTTTTGGTTCGATTTCAGTTTTTTTCAGTCTGTGTATAATTAAGGAATGTTTTTAAGTTTTGTGTGAGTTATTGGTGTGTGAATCACACAGACTTGTCACGTAGGCATATTTCATGAAGCGAGCTAGCGCTTCATGAAAAATATGTCTACGTGCAAGTCTGTGTGATTCAAGCACCAATAATTCACACTTAACTTATAAACATTCCTTATATTTACATTTTACGTGTTTGAAAGCACCAAAAATATACTCAATATTTGAAGTTTTTCGCTGCTCGATATCGATATACTTTTACCAACGTCGCTGTAGCCTTATTGTGACGTCATGTAATCGCACATTTCTCCGTGTATATTTCTACACGCGAGTTTACACGAAAATGGTATAAAATCAATTTCACAGTTAGCTTAGTAGAAAAACACAGTGAAAACACAGTAAATTTAATAGAATAAAAACTCAAGAATTGAATTATATTCAACTAAATTATTAAATTTTTTTTCAATCTAACAAACAGTAACATAATGACTAGTTTAAAGTAGTATCCTGACTATAAAAATAATTGAACCAAATGATTCAAATCACATATTATTATTATAATAATGGTCGAAATATATCCACACTAACAAATCTTTTGTTTAAGACGCTGTTTTATGGTAAAACCTACTTTATTGTACAAATCAGAACCAAACCGAATTCTGGAAAAACAGAACCAAACCCCACCCGAATTGATTGTTCCGCGGTTCTCGGTCATTTGGGTTACCCGTGACAGCCCCAGTTAGGGATGCTGAATGGTAAGTGTGGCTCTCTCGAGTTAATCTGCTTGGAGCCTTTAGCTTGTATTTATTGTCTGGTCAGGTTTACAAGACATAATTTTGGATCCTATTTAATCTTTAAGTATATTAGTATTTCAGTAAATACATTATTAGGCTTTTATTAATTTGTATCATTCAATACTTAAGTTTTTTATGCATAAAGGTATATACAAGTGCATTTGCAGTAGACTAATCATTTAAACTTCAGTATCTCAAACACTGATATCTCAAATGCTGTGGATATTGTCAAAATGTTTTTGAAGTGCCATTCACATATTATTAAGTACATTGTATTTACCCTTCAATACCTCAAATCCAAATATATCATGAAGGTCTTTTGGTCCATTGAGTTTGAGATAACGAGGTTTGATTGTATTTTTAGTGAGCATTTAAAAGTTTTGCTTGCTTTGGGAGAGGGAAAGAAAATTTGCAAATTCTGATTTAGCTGAAAATAATTTTTTTTCACAGTGAGATGGAATCTTTAAGGAGTAATTAGTCGAGACAGGAAGTAGCTAAGAAGATCATTAAGTCTTTCAGTGATCTCAGTTTATGTCATACAGGACTTTGTGAAAAATTTATCAGCAATAAGTATTGAAACATACCTTCATTTTAAGGTATCAGATACTGTATTAATGGGAACATGCTGATAAAAAACACCTGAAGTTCTCAATAATTCTAGGTCTCAGAATTACAACAAAATGTTGATAATGTTTCTTGACTTCAAATAATACCTTGTAAGCAAGCAAGGGTAAGCATCTCCATTTCTTCTTAAAAAGTACAAATAATTGATGAATTAAAAAAAATTCTGCATTGAGATAGTGGTTTGCATTTTTGCATGAATTGCTTTATTTTCAGTATGCATGGCAGTGTAACTGAATATTGGTAGATACTGAGTTATAGATTGCTTGATTACACTTATTGAGGAACTGATACGCATGATGTAGATATTCAGAAACTTCATACAAATAAAAAAGTATTTACTGGAATTATTTTATAACACAACACTTTAGTTCTTTCTTCTTCGTCTTCTTTGTTACCAGTATTACTGATTCAAAATTAAAACACCCCACTCGATGGAGGAAGTCTTCTAAAGATAATGGAAGGGAATTCATTTTATTCTTCCATCATAGTATCTGATTTGAATTAATCATAATTTGATAACACTTACTGAATCATTTGAAAGGTCAAATGTTTAATATCCCTGTCATATAATCATATTCAGTTGATTGCATTAGATTTATCATCTCATTTTATTTTTGTTTGGGTGATTCCTTTTTAAAGAAAAAGTGAAGAATCTTTTTAATATTTCAGAATGATTTTTAAAAAACAATTCCTTTGGAAAAAAAGGTCATCATTTCATGTTGTAAAAGATTTGTTTTGGTAGTATTTTGCTTTTTTTTATTTATTTTTTGTTTCCTTAACCTTTGACCTCAGTGACGGAGGTTAAACTGAAGGACACAGGCCCCGTAGAACCGGAGCACAAGGAAGGAGGGTGTTCGTGCTGAGGGTGTGGGTGGTCTCGCTAGGCAGGATTTAAAAATAACTCACCAGCTACAAAGGAATTCAATCCAGGCTGGAGAACAGACAGTGTTTTTTTTTTTTTTCAAGAGACCCTCCGAAATTCTAAGACAATATACAGCACTGAAATCTTGCATAGGTGCTGTAATGTGTTAACATACTACACACTCTGTCACTTATAATGTTTACATTTGTACCATATACCAGCCATTTATTTTATGCATGTTAAAGACTCTGATCAAATAACATTGACATAATTTCATTTGCATGTTTCTGTTTATCATTTTGAATATCTGAATAGATTTGTTTGGAAAAGTTGTAAATTTTACTTTTTTTTTTAGATGTATGTGTTCAAATGTCATTAGTTTGAATCACTTGACTTGATTACCCTTTGGCAAATGTTTTGCTTCATTTCAGTTTTCATTAAATTATTAATATTTATTTACTAGAATAAGCTAAACATTTAATAATTATAAGTTGATTGCTGCCCATGACCCCAAATACTTATTTTCATACTCATTAGTAAATATATTGTACTTGTATAACTTTTTTCACCTACAAAAATTATTTGTAAGTTTCCAACCTTTATTTCCTTGTAATATTTATTGAAGTAAATTATTTATTGATTTGAAGGTTTCCTCAGTGACAAAAACAACAGTCACAGATAATTTCAGACATGAATATAGAATAAAAGATTCCTTGAAAAGAAAAGGTTATTTACAGTATAAAAACAAATTAACTGCTATATTAACTATTAATTAACAAAGAGGCAAAGGCAATATTTTTTATGTTTGATTATCAAGTGTCATAGGTGCTGGATAGGAGAGTGTAGATACAATGTTTTATTAATCAGAAGCAGGATATTGTGATAGGGAGAAATGAATCTGTGAAGTTGACATATCTATATAACTGTGCTGAAAATGTATGTTCAGAATATATAATTTGTCCTACAGTATGCAGTTATCTATGCATTTATAACACTTCATTAATGGTCAGCACTTCTGATTTTAACGCTGTTATTTATTATGTGTTTTTGCCATGTATGATTGCATTTTAGCATGTATGTTGTGTATGCTTGTGGCTAACTAAAAATAGAAATTAAATGAAATTATTAAAGATTTATTATTATAATGACTTTAAGTTAAATATTGGTTTATTGTTCAAATTTGAGTATTTTTAACAATTTTCTTGCTCACTTATGAGTGCTGGTGAAGGAAGATTAATATATTTATTTGTTTGAATACATTTGAAGTGAAATAATACCCAAATTAATATTTAGTTTGGAAATGGGGAGAAACTACACCATATGGAATTAAAAAAAAAAAACTACATGTATAGGCCTAATTGTGAGCATTTAACATCAGTTAGGGACCTCTCTATGCACACTGCAACCTTATTTTAGGGTATCTTTGTGTAGTTAGACTGATCCACCATTAGACTTGAAAATAAAATGAATTTTAAGGTTTCCTCAAAGATCAACATGTCTAAAAACTTATTTTTACCATAGCTCCAAAACTATGTGAGGTATAAAATTAAAACTTTTACAGTTTATAAATTTTTCATTGATTAACAGATAGTAAGTATCACTTGATGTAAGAAATACTTGGAAAAAAAAATTGAGAAAAATTCTTTAAAATGCATATATTTTCAAAAAAATACACCTAATTAATTCTGTGCTCTTAGTGAAAACCTTCATTGCAGAAACAAAATATGTTTATTAATGAAGGGCAAGTTGGTCTTGGATAGCCTCTGGAAAGTTGTTTTCCCTGTTTAATTTGTCCAAATGTTAAGACTTGAAAGTGAAAGTACAGTGTAGATGGCGGATTCTACAGGGGCCTTGTCTTTATACATGTCATGCTTTCAATAACAGCCTTTCAGAGACCATTCACGTCCAAGTTGCCCTTCAATGATAAACATATATTATTTCTTCAATGATGGTTTTCACAAAAAGTATAGAATTAAGCAGGTGCATTTTTCTTTAAATATGCACATTTTCTGATACAATTTTTCTTAAAAAAAGATCTTTTTAAAAATATTTGTCATCAAGTGATACTTTCTATATATAAATCAATGATATATTTATAAACTGTCAACGTTTCGACTTTATACCACACATAGTTTTGGAGCTATTGTAAAAATAATTTTTTAGACATGTTGATCTTTGACGAAACCTTAAGCAGCCCTGTTTGAATATTTTCTCATGAGAAAGCAAAAGCAATTTTTCTTCATCATTACTTCATTGTATGAGATTTTTCCTGGATAAAAAAGGACAAACTTCATATATTGAAAAATTAATGCATCATATTTAATGCCAAATTAGTTTTTCTAAGTTCAAAAACAGTGTAAATAGAGGGTTCTTTCGACCCTCTGAACATTGCATCCTATTTTCAGGGTACTTTTGAGTATTTAGTTTACTGTATGATTGATTGATTGAGTGTATATTGTTTATCGTCCCTCTCGAGAATTTTTCACTCATATGGAGACGCCATCACTTGCCGGTGGAATGCTACAAATTTTGTCTTATGCTCGGCACTCAAGGCCTTTGAGCAGTGAGGGATCTTTTTCGTGCCAGCACCTACTACGACACGGGGCCTCGGTTTATACGGTCTTATCTGAAGGACCGGTCTCCACGTCCCGCAGTGGGATTCGAACCCGCGACGTAAGGATTGACTCCTTACTCTAGAGCAGACGCTCTAACCACTGCGCCACGCGGGCGACAACTGTATAGTATAATTAAGAATATATCAAAGAATTCTAAGCATAACATTGGACCAAGATAAAGTTGTTACAACTTAATTTGCAGGAGTTTCTTCATCTAAATAGGCTTAATAATATTTTTCTTTATCAGAACTCTTATGTCTTTGAAGTTTGTTTCCTGGATAAAAAGAGGCAGGCTCTCAATATGAAATGTGATCTTTATATTAAAGAGTTGCAGGTGCACGTTACATGCAGAAACAAAACTTATTTAAGATATTTTGAATAAGTTTTTCTCAGAACAGAGTCTTTGAGTTAGGGATGGACCAACATAATGTTCAGATCTAAATTACACATAATGAATGTATGTATACATAGCAGCAGGGCCATATTTATTGTACTGATATTAAATGTTGGCTTCAATGTTGATGAATCAAAGCACCCAGAGAGCTAGATAGTAAAGAGGGGAATTTAAAATAAAACATCCTGATGAGGACAGTAGGGTTTGTTACTCAGGCGTGTGTTGTGGCCCATGGGCCTCTTGTTTAAGAAGAAATTTAAATTATGGCGGAAACGGGAAGGATTACGGAAGCCTATTCAGTATTTGTGACCATTAAAAACTGAACAAATCAAACCACGAATCCACAATAAAGTCCTTGCATTTAAGGAATGGCTCCCCTCCCCCTTCTTCCAAGTGTGCTCACGACCAAAATTTCTGTGCAACCAAACAAACGTTGATTGATGCTGTGTTGGATGGAATGGAAATATTTTTTCGAAACCTAATGAAGTTCTATTTGCGATTGCTGCAACATTCAAAAAGGTAGTTTAGACTCTCAAAGTGATGATTGAAATTTAAAGTCATGGATGCACCATTTGTATAATAAGACAGTATCTGAAGCTATAAAAAGTTAATATATAAAACGTACAGTACAGCTCACGAGTTTTCCGCAACGCCCGGTGGAAGAAACACCGCGTGAAATGCTCTGTGTTACACCGTGTACACGGTGTGCCACGGTGTGTGTATATTCTCAATATACAAGAAGTCCACCGTGTCCCTCCGTGTCCAGGAAGCTCGTCCATTATACCCTCCGTGTTGCACCGTGTCGGTGCCCGTGTTACACCGTGTCTATTAAAGAAAGTTAGAAATATATCGCTTTTAATGTTTAGAAGTTAAAACATGCATGTAAATTTTAGATGAAGGAATAGGTAACGATTTTGCAATTCTGCTTTTAAGTCTATTTAATGAAACAAACCTTTAGTTTCCTTTTTTTTTTTCAAGATTAAATAGTAGTCCGTTTGCCTGAAATATGAAAACGCTATTAAATCTTCAGAGTTCTCAAAATAATTTTCTCAAATAATTTTATCGTGGCAATAACTCTTTCAATATGTAGAGATTTATAATGACCTTTTTAAAACGAGTGTCTTTGGCCTGTGTGTAATAAAAACACAATGGTTGTCGAATTGACATCAACATGTACTGCTTTTCATTCATAAAAAAACCAAATAATGAGTAAACGATACATGCTGCAGCAACTTAAAAAATATTTAGATTATAAACAGATTGTATTTTCGATACTTAGTTCAAGATATGTAGAAACAATTCTTTTTGAATTGTGAAAAAATAATGCTTATTTACAGATAAGAACATACACGGTCTGCCGGTAAATTTTTTTAATGTAATTAAACGTACTTGTAATTCTTCACTATTAATTTATCACTATCAAGAAAATTCGATTTACATATTTTGTTCGATTTTACGTGTAATTTAACAAGATTTATTAAATGATTTCTGTAGAACACTACTTCACCGGTAAAAACTGGATTTCTGAACAGATAACAAAATCGTGAAAATTAACCTTGAAAACCCGAAACAATTAAATTTCCAATTTCTTAATTTACATCCACGTGCTCCACCTGTCAATCAACTGAGATATATATATCGGTCATGGATCTGAACACTTCTTTGAGAAAGGCATTGTCCACCATATATCCCGTTCATCAACGTTACTCCCTATACAACCCATCTTAACAAATATTAAATAAATGTATTATGCTATAGAAGTCCGACGAGTGTAGATGCACATGCACCATTTTTCTCCAATATTTTTCTTCTCTCTCTCTCTCTCTTAAATTCACATTCAATTTGCCGAGGGGGTTGGATCACTATTTATTAGTTTTTGAACTTAATTTTAAAGTATTTTTTTAATCATGATTCAATTTTAACAAAAATATAACATGTTTCATAACTTCCAATTTCCTCCTGTAGCTATCGGTGAATTGGGATTAATTTAATTTTATGTGCTGAAATTAAATTTCATCTCATTAAAGGAGGTAGGCGTAGGGGGTGTTATGATGTTAACGTAATAAAAAGGTAGAGGGTGGACTTGTCTGGTAAACTATTTTACGAAGTAGTGAAATTGGAAGTCATTAGTCAGTCGAACCAGTGCTCAAAAATATTTATTCCGAACCCTCTAGCATACATGTATAACCCCCCCCCCCCCCCTTACACACACGTTACACGAAAAAGTATATAGTACACCGGTACTTAAATATGAATTTTATAAAAATGTGCAAGTTTTGTGAATGATGCAAATTTCTTTGTCCATTTGATCAATTTATACCCGTAATCATTATTAATTTGATTTATGTTTCATTAACATCTTTCCTTTTCATAAGAGTAAGATTATTCGCTAACTGTAGGTGCCCATTACTAGTATCTTCCGTGTTGAGTAACCATTCATCTCTCTCTTTCGCTCACTCCTCTCTTTCTTTACTGTCTTCTCTCTCTCTCTCTCTCTCCAAAAAATCAATATCGACCAAGGCAAAGTTTAAAATATATTTAAACTCCAGCTGTTTTTTTTTTTACTGTCATAATATTCTGCATATAAATTTTGTTTGATTTTTATTCTTAATTACTGATAAAAAGTTGAGGAAATAAACTATGAAATATTTTTTACTTGATTTGATAATCAAACAAGTTCCTCACTCAACTGCCCCACCACACACACACTATCACGACTTGACAAAAAATATCAGGAATCAGTAATTTTTACAAAACTTTGGATGTAATGTATCCCTTCTCATATTTATTTTTGCTTACATCTTTAAACAATTTGTGCCTTTCCCCGGTTGGTTTTTACATCAATCTTCTTTTTTCATTAATAGTTAATTTTTTCTTACGTCGGTATATTAAAAAAATATATTTATTTAATGTAAGAAGAAGTTGAAGGTTTGTAGATTGCATATTACGGATGTGTTGGTGTTGAATTTCTCAAATTCAGTCTTTTTTGAAGAAGAGTCTACCTGTCGCCGTAATGTTGCGTAACTAACTTCCAGTGAAATCCGGCGAATGGTCTTCTGTGTAATGCTGCAGTGACACCTATTGTTCTCTTTACCCGCTACCGTACACACTCGGATCGCCTCAGACAATTTCTTTTAAACACAGGTGCTTCACCAAGTTTACGATTGTATGTTGAATGATTATGTAATTCGGCTGGATACCAACTAAACGACTTGAATAATTTTTGACGAATAAGAAGCACAGTGTTACTGTAAAATCATGATACTGGTTTCGATACCGAACAAAGTTATGAAATGTCGATTTATTAAGTTTATTTATTATGTTTACTTTAATTAAATTTATTAATTTTTTTTCCTAAACAGATAAAAATGAGTACAAACTAAACACGACAGTATAAATTGTGTGTTCTACTTAAGTAAAATAAATAAGGACGTGTTCATCGTTCTACATTTAATTCGCACGTACCCCCCCCCCATTTTAATTTGAAAAGAAACTAGATCCATGTGAACGTCTACCGATACTCTAATTGGAAAGAACATTGATATTAATTTCTATCAAAGTTTTGTTTCAGGAGTATGCATTAGACAATGATGATTATATAAAAGGTCATAGTTTTACATATATTTGAATTAAAATAACACTTTCAGGTGGGGTTCCAGAAAATCCAGATTCGAGAATCAGCTAAAAAATGTACATTATTTCAAAAGAATAATGCGGACAGTAACTAAATCAATGAATGTCAAAGGATCAATGATCAATCCAGGCACCCCTCCCCCTGCCCAATAAATAAATAAAGAAAATATTTAAATCCCCCGTCTGTCTTTTAATTGTCCAGTGGTTTCTTCTTGCAAATGCTTGGATTCGGGTACGTTTGATTGCACAAAAACAAATGCGGGCGCCCCCCACATAATCAAAAAATTAACACAATATGAAAACTTTAACAAACGCCTTTCCTCAAAAGAGGGCACCCAGGGCCTCACCGCGCGCTATGAGTTTATTATAATTTTCAAACTTATTTGAATAAATCAAATTGAAATTGAATAAAACACATCTAGCCTAACAGTTTAATTCTTTAAATTAATATTAAAGAAAGTCAGGGAGTCAATGTTAATTTAAAAAAATCGCATGTCATGTAATAACATTGTTTTATTATAAAAAGGAAAAGACCTCTATAAATTTCATATCTCAATACTAAACGAAGATTTTTATTTTTTTTAATTGCTGATCTTTTTGAAGGTTTTGAAATTTTATCCATTCTCTTGAAAATATTTTTTTTTTTCAAAACAATTTTCTATAAATCGATCAAATAAGCTTCTTTTTTTTCAAAGACATCACCTGGACATAGTTAAAAATTATATGAAAAAACAAATAAATAAAATAATAATCTATGTTAAAATATAAAATTTAAAAATCGTAATATATTTATTTAATAGACTCAGACTTCACTATAATCCATAAACAGCCTAAGGCATGTTACCTGACCAGTTGGCTGTGTGCGTTCAAGTTTGAAGCGATTTCCTGTCACGAAAACATACTTTGGATGCATTAAAAGCATCTGAAAATGAGTTGCAAAAATAGGATTATTCAGTCTTGACACTGCTAGGCGATTTATTTATTACTTTAAGGCGAGGAAAATGGAATGACGTCAAGGGGAAAAAAAAGCCACACAAAGCTAGCTGACATCGGATATTAAAATAAAACTATAATTTGTAACACATGTTCGTGAGTTTAAAAAATAGTAAGATTTCTTGGTCATAAACTCCGTGCGACACGGTGGAGACACACCGCAACACTCTGTGGACACACCGTGGTGCACCGTGGACACACCGTGCTACACGGAGCGCTGAAACCGCTACTTCAAAGGTGCCGACTATTTTCAAGGCCCACGCTAAAGCGTGGGTTCTCGGTCCACGGTGCCCCGTGTTTTATGCGGAAAACTCGTGAGCTGTACTGTATGAACGAATAAAGCCCCAAACTTTGAAAACAAAATTTTCTTCTGAATTGTAAGAAATCACGAACTAGTGTATATATATAGATGTACGCATTAAAATGGTTATACATAAAATAGGATGAAACCACTCTGGTGGTGTTTATTTGTCATTTATTTTAAATTAAAAGAACCATGTTAATTTTGGGATGATACAACTACACCAGTTTTATGGCATATCATGAACAGTATCTCAATATTCCACTGGATGAATACGAATTGGAATCGGAGCAAACATAGACGTGTCTACAAACATCGGAGTGGGATCAGATGCCATGGAGAGGTAAGCATCCCATGTCAACCGGCAACGCCCGCTTGGTACTCTTTGTGATGCTCAGAGCAATTCCGTAGATAATTTAGTGTTAAAAATTATGGCTTAACAATTTGTATAAATATATCACTAATCATTCAATTTATAAATGTATTTCCTAATTAACAAGGTCATTGCATCGTCCACAGAATTTAGTTGCGAATTGTCGAATGAAGATGAAGCAATGTTTGCATGTCATTTGGAATTCACATTTGAAATATAATGGTCCACAGTTTTATTTATAGATTAAAATGCTTGCATGGTATAAAAAAAAATCCCTAAATAACGAAAATTACTTTTTATGATATCCTTGACGACAGCTTCAGATATAGAACTTCTTCCGTCGTCCATAGACCACGTGGGCCAAGAACCGGAAGGGGGCGGATGTTCCTGCTGAGAGCAGTGTGCGTGCAAAATCTGTGTGTCTGTTAATTTAAAATTTAACACCCTTATCAGAAAAGAAGTTTTGTGTTATGTGCCAAACGCTTTAAAAGCACCAATAACATTTAATTAGTTTGGTGTTATTTGTGTATATTTACCAAATGATAAAACTGGCCATCGATGGTGGCAATAAGACGACTGTTTTGTAAGCAGAGTGAAAGTGTGTTTTTGTGTAATTTTTGTCGCTAGTGTATCCGTTAATTTATGCACACCAACTATCATGTGATGTTATGTTATAAGTCTTCATAATTTTTCAAATATAGATATTTATCAAAATAGATTGAAATCTCTGTTCAATTTCTTTCGACCCCTTGTTGATTCTTCATAAAGTTCCTTGACAGTAGTCAGATGTGGAACTGCAGCCTATGCCCCTGAGAACGATCGGGACAGCGGAGCTAGTGTCGGGAGGCTGCACCTGCGGTTAGGCGCCTTCAGTGGAGCCCAACAGTCATTCCTTTCTGTCCAGAAATGGGGCCATGCAGAGTGCTTTGTCTTCTCTAGGTTTATCGTATCTTTATGTCACCATTTAAGTGGAACATTGATCAAGAATTTTGCCTTTAATTGAAATTACTGGAAGGTTGTAAACCTGACTTAAACTTGTTTTTAATTTATATTAAAAAGCTTAAAAAGGACCAAATTTGAACATTCAATCATATGCTTTATGTGCATTTGTTGTATGCTATTTATGGAACCATTAAAACACCAGGGTACATTTCTCTCCATTTACTGTTCACACATGACTGGCCTGTGAGACGACTGCCAGAGTTACATTACTATTTGAAAGATGCTGAAATCATTTTTCGAATGCAGACATATATAATTGAAAGACATCTAATTAGTGCCATGTATAAAAATTTTTACACACAAGCCATATTTATAGTATTATGAGCTCCTGTGGCGTTGCATTTACCCACAAGTCTGTGTTACCTTGATGTCATTGGAGGGACACGTACCGGTACGTAGTTATACCGGTAATAATGAGCCTCGCAAATAACCCTTACATTTTGTTTATGTAGTCTCTCTTATTCTGTGATCACCAGCGAATTTATTGAGATTACAAAGTTTTCAGGCTCAAAATGCCATTCAAACAATAAAACTTAGGAGCAGAGCAAATACGGACCTCTAAAACATCAGAGGTGGATTCAGGTGCCGTGGAGGAGTGAGCATCCCTGTTGCCCCTTTTCGTGAGCGGGAAATAATGGAAAAACCCGTCGATCTTCGATATGTAAATAATGGTTTTACAATTATTATTAAAAAAAGCATTTGGCTAACTGATACATTGAATTTGCTAACAAGATCATTGTATCGACCAACAAATTTACGAAATTATGACTTTTGAAGAGACTGTTGATATTCTCGTTTCATCAAAGCGTATGTGAATAACTGGCTTCTTTTAGAAATTGTTCATTCATAAAGCATGTAACTAAGTATCAAATCAACTGAGAGAGATACACCCCGCATGCAGACGATAAGGGTATATTGCTGCATAGGTAAGGAAAGCTGACGATTGAAAAGTGAAAGTCATTATGTTTATCAAGCTTGGTTGTTAGATTAGCATTGATGCCTTTTTCTGATAAAATATTAAAATATAAAATAGACTCTGTGGAATCTTATACTGTCAAGTCACTGGGATATTGTCAACAATTGAATGGAATGAAACATATGGAGATAACGAACAGTTTCAAGACTAAAAGTCCATAAAACAATAAAAAAAAATAGGAGCAGAGAAAACACAGACCACTAAAACATCAGAGGTGGGATCAGGTGCCATAGAGGAGTGAGCATCCCCTGCCGACTGGTCACACCCGCCATGTGCTCCTTATTTTGATCGGAAAATAACGGAAAAATCCGTCGTCAATTCAGTGTATAAATAATGGACTAACAATTAGTATGAAAAACGTCAGTCAGCATTTGACTCAATGATAAATTGTATTTGCTGAAAAGGTCATTGTATCGACCATAGAACTTACGAAATGATTACTTTAAACGAGACTGCTGATATTCTTGTTTCAGCAACTTGTTTGTCAATAACTTACACCGTTTTGTGCATATGTAGCGCATGCTCTTGCATATCAAATCAACTAAGAGATATAAACTCCCTAATATGCAGGTTATTAAGGTAGGGGTATATTGCTGCATAAGTAAGGGAAGTTGGCGATAGAAAAGTTAAAGTCATCACGTTTATCATAGAGTTTGGTTATTATATTACCAGTAACGTCTTTTTTCATGTAAAATATCCAAATATGAAACAGATGTGTCAGACTCTGTGGTATCTTTTATCTCAAGCTCACTAGGATACATCGTATCGACATATGAGTGGAAATTACAATTGTTAATTGACAATACGTCGTCGATATATCTAAATTAGGGCTGGGCAATAATATCGATATTTCAATATATTGCAATACAATGACAAAGAATATCGTATCGCAATACGATTTTGTAATATCGATATATTGGCAATATACTTAGATTAAGGAAATTTGTCATTAAAAATAAAAATGGACTTATGAAAGTTTCTTATTAAGCCAAACAGTAAGTCAGAAGTTGTTTTGTTGGAACATTTCAGAGCATAACTTAACTGAAATCAACAAGACTTTTTTCCATGTTGGTTACTTGTCATAGTTATGTACATTCTGCATGTAAATTAAAGTAAATTTAATACGAAAATGCCATATTTATTACCTTGAAAATATTGCAATACATATCGCAATACGGTTTAAAATATCGCAATATATCGCAATACGAAATCTCGGGCCAATACCCAGCCCTAATATTCTAAATGTCGAGTTGAAGGCCACAGCAAGTGTTTTCTGCTTTTTACGCATAAGATTTTGCAAAAATTCAGCTTAATATAGATTTTTAAAAAAATAGGTCTGCTAATAACGGGGGTAATTGTACCCATGGAAATTCCAATAGATTGTTGGAAGACCTGGTCTCCCAAAACAACATAGATATTGCCAATCAGGAACTCAAACATCTTTTTGATGTCGACTTCAGAGTACCTGAGTGTACAATCAGAATGTTTTTTAACAAAATAATTTTGCAAATGACCAATGTCTATGTATGTAATTTTATGAGTTCCATTTTTATTGAAAAAGCAGCTGTCAATGATATCGAAAAGCCTGGACTTTAATTTATTGTGGGGAATGATTGTGTATAAAATTGAAAAGTCGAATTAATTAAGACGTTGATTTTGATACTACCTTGTGATTTCAAATTCTCCAAAATTTAAGTGAATAACTATTATTAATTGATTTTACATGTACTTGGTCGATATATCTAAATCTCGAGTTGAAGGTCAAGGTAAGACTGTTTTCGTCTTCTCATGTATAAGATTTAAAAAAAAAATTCTGCTTCATATGAATAAAAAAAAATAGTTCTGCTAAAACGGGGCGTTTTGGTTTAAAAAATTCGAGCAGATTGTTGAAAGTCATGGTCCCCAAACAAACAAACAAACACCCCCATAATATACTGAAAGGAAAAAGAAACGTGGGGTAAACTTTTGAGGTGCATTAACTTTATATTTCCTTTATTTTTTTTTCAGTATTCATATCTTAATTTTAAAACCATCTTTCAAAAAGATATAACCAAAATCTCATTTGATTTTGTCTAATAATTCATGAGTTATTGAAGCTCATGTGACGATACCCCCAAAAAGTGAAAATTGAAAACTCTCAATATCTTGAATGGCTCTCCCGCGCATCTGTCAGAACCTTATTTCTCCTTTGCATGAAACTCATCAGAGTGTTTAATTTTCAAACCCTGGCTATATTGGGCACGGGTAACCACGCCAAAAATTAGTCATAGGACGCGCGCATGCGCTAGTGAGAGAAACACAACGGTATGTTGACCGGCTCAAAAAAACCAAATTACGGAATTGTTTTCTTTCATTTTTTGCGTGAATGTAATGATATTCATAGTCTACCGTATAAATGGCGGTTTTTGTGGTGGTAAGGGGGCAATTTAAGGGATGGCGGGACGAATAGCCCTCTCATAACATGACTCTATTTATATAATAGTGTTGCATTATGCATGTACTATGCCTAAATAGTAGGCAGGGTTTGACACATGGTGCACGAGCCGGAGGCGAGTGCACTATGTGTCAAACCCTGCCTACTATTTAGGCATAGTACATGCATAATGCAACACTATTGTTATTATTATGCTGACTGTTGTAATTATTTATGCGGCAATCTATTTGACTTTTCCTGAAAATATCGGTGCTTAAACAGCGCACCTTCAAGAACTAATTCAAAATATTCATGCTAAAATTGTTTGCATGCTTAGTTATTTTGGTTACTAGTATTTTCTCTAAATAAGTCGGGATTTTCTGTCCCAAAGCAACACATCTTTATTTTCTGTTTTGTTCGTAAGCCTTATTTGTTTGCAGACGTCGATTCTCATTGATAATTTTCTTTTACATCCTTCAATCAAGCGTCATATAAAAAAGCGTTTTAATGACCCTATAAAATCAGTTCATCTAACGATCTGTATGTAATTAGTTTGAAAGTTTGTTGTACACATTAATCTAAAGTTCCTTAGAATAATATAACTGTTTTCAAATAATATTTGTCTATTTTCTCCTTCTTGTGTCAAATGTATAAATTAAGTTTATATATTTAATAAAATGATACCAATTAGTGATCGTCTCTATGGCGTAATCGATAAGGCATCGGACTGACAATCACATGGTCGTGAGTGCGATCCCCGGCATATGCATGGAAGAATTTTATTCAGTAAATAAAGCCGTGCACTATTTCGGCATAGTATGCTTACGCTATATAAATCCTTAGACCACTATGCGAGAATAGTAGGGTATGGGTTATATAGAGACAAACTGACAGGAAGCATAATAATTCGCGTTAAAGTCATCGTCACGGTTGATTGAAAACCATTCCAGGCCATCTCTGACAACGGGTAAGAAGTTTTATGGGGGAAATTTTACAAGAAACTGCTTAGTTACCCATTGTTGCCTTTTTCAATAATTAGGCAATTCGAAAACCAGACCCCATGAAACTTACGTAAACTGTACCAAGATTGCAAAAAAATGCATATCGTCTCTAAATATTGAAAAACAATGTGTATACCTCAGGTGCATCAAATACATAGTGCATTAAGATTTGTTGGCAAACTCGTCGTCATCAAATTGCATGAGTTTTGGGCTTTTTAGCGTTTTCCTACGTGACGTCATACATTTTACGGTTGAGTAATTCTGAAGACTAATTTTGGTGCATAATAACAACCAAATTTCTCATCTGACCAATTTTCGTAATTTTCGGTCATGCGCTTATTTTTTTTCGAATATTATGCTACCCTGCGTTTCTTTTTCCTTTCAGTATATAATGTCAATCAGAAACTGATTGATTGTATATTGTTTAACGTCCCTCTCGAGAAATTTTCACTCATATAGAGACTTGCCAGTGGAATGCTGCAAATTTTGCCCAATACTCAGCACGTAGGGCCATTGAGCAGGGAGGGATCTTTTTCGTGCCAGCACCCACTGCGACACGGGACCTCGGTTTATACAATCTTATCCAAAGGACCGGTCTCCACCAATCAGAAACTGAAGTATTTTAATATCAACTTTAAATTACTTGCAATTAAAAAAAATGAGTCAGGCGAACTTCGATCTCTGAAAGGGATCAAGTACCAAAGAAATAAGCCTTCCTTCAACTGGTCACGCCTACAGTGTACTCCTTAATATGATCGGGTACCTAAACAATAAAATATGTAGACATTCAGTGTGTGAATTATGACCAAACGTATGAAAAACGTCTGTCAATATTCGACTTACTATGTTGACTTGGCCATTGTATCGACCACAGAATTTACATTGGTGACTTCAAACGGCATCGCTGATATATTCTTTAATCTTCGACATGCCTCGTTTAGGAAATTGTTCGTAAGCAAACAAGAATGAGGTATTAAGATCTAGTAACTTTGAATGCTTTTTTCTGACTTCTTCATACATAGGACAATCAAGTAAAAAGTGTTTTTCATCTACAACAATAGTTTTACAATTATGGAAACATAATCTATTTTCTCTTTCTTTATTTAGGAAGATAAGAAAGTAAATTCTTATGAAGTGGAAAACACAAGTATGGTTGGATTTCCAGTTTCTCAGCATCATAATTCATTTGAATAATGTACTATAAAATAATAGCTTACCGCATTGAGTAGTGTTAATGTGTTGGAGTTCAGAACCAATCTGATTAAAATCAGATCCTTTGATCCGCTCCCGTAGATCGCTACGCTTTTGTGTAGCGATCTACGGGAGCGGATCAAAGGATCTGATTTTAATCAGATTGAGTTCAGAACATATTTATTTTCAAAGAAAGTTTTAAGTTTAGAACTAAACACTTTAAAATCTGTTTCAAACTTAAAGTTTATATGGAGATAACGAACAAAATCCAAGCTCAAAAGTCCATTAAACAATACAAAATTGGAGCAAAGGAAACACTGACCTCCAAAACAACAAAAGTGGAATCAGGTTACATGCAGGAGTGAGCATCCCCTGTTGACCGGTCATACCAGCCGTGTGCTCCTTGTCATGATCGGGAAACCACGGGAAAATCCGTCGTCAATTCAATGAATAAATAATGGACTAACAATTAGTATGAAAAAGTCAGTAAGCATATGACTCAATGATAAATTGTATTTGCTGACAAGGTCATTGTATTAACCATAAAACTTACGAAATGATGACTTAAAACGAGACTGTTGATATCCTTGTTTATCAACTTATTTGTCAATAATTTACCTTGTTTGAAAAAATTTGTACATACGTAGAGCATGCTCTTGCGTATAAATCAACTGAGAGATATAAATGACAGAAAACATTACATTATCACGAAGATGCTAAGACATAAAACTTTGGATAGCTTATCATGATATCGAATACACAGTTTTCCATCAAGAAGCTTGAACTGAGATTGGGAACATTACTAAAAGCATCAAATCTGAGATTTTTTCATTAAGTTATTACAGAGTGTCCAAGGGTCCGTGTAACCCTTAACAATTCAAATTATTTCGAGTTTTAGAATGTGAATATATTTATTCAAATTTCAAAAACTCATACTTATTTGGCATGTTGAATTTTAATACTTTAGTTCAAAAGTCTAAATTTTCAATTTTTGAATCAAGTTTTAAAATTTTAATGTTCTATTTTTACCTTAAATGATCAAAAATCAAATTTCAAAAACGATTTTTGATTTTCGAACTTTTGAATTTTTAATCTATAGTTTGTTCAGAAAGTTTATACATGTATCTAACCATCTTAAATTTAGTAGCCTATTTTGTTTTTTGATTATTTAGAATTAACTTCAAAACTACTACATTCAAAACGTTCTAGATTTTTGAGAACTTTGATTCAAACACTCAAATGTTAAATATTCTAAAACACTTTTTACATTTTGGGGTTTTGGTCTTTTCCTTCAAACATCCCGGCAAAATATCAAATTTCAAACCTGGTTTGCATTTTTAAACTACTGGTTTTTTAGAAACTATTTTGATCAAGCAAAAGAGCTTTTAAATAGTTAAAATATTGACCTGATATTCAAAATCAAATCGGGTTTGGAATTTGATATTTTGGATGTTTAAAGTAAAATTCTAAAAACTCAAAGTATTTTACTCAAATTTAATATTAAAATTATAAATGCAGAAAATTTTCATTATTTATTTATTCAATAACTTTTTAAAAAGAGCTAAACATCAAGATAATTGAATTATTTCATATGCTGGATACCTCTGCAATATTTCAAATCATTAAGCTTTTTAAACCCGCACGTTTTACTGAAGAAAATGCAGCTAAAACAATCCGTCTTTTCCTTAAACTTCAATATGCCAAAGGAATCGACGCGGTTAATATAAGTAATATTCTTAAGCACAAAAGGGTCCAGTCTTGTATTCCACCATATTACAACTTAAAGACTACACCTTGTATTTCCTACAAATATACATCGACCATTGCTTCCAAACTTTTCAATTACAAAAAAACTTTACATGGCCTGGATACCGAGTATCTGAAATATAATCCTCCATCGTGTTCATGTTCTTCTTCGCCTTATAACTATTGTCCTGCTGGACACGTTATTACAGATGACGTAAATATTGTTAATAATGAGGACCTTAAGGTCAAGATCTAGTAAATGAAAGGTGCCCACAGATTTATCAAACTTGAGAAATGAATTCCTTTATTGATGCTTTACAACTTTAGCTTGGTCCAATAAGGTGTTTCAGGGCATCACTTGTAGGTAAACAAGATGAAAAATTGTATTTTAAACTGTCATTTTCAATGAAAAATTAAGAAAAACAGTCATGAATATGGGAGTTTTTTTCGTATTCGGCAAAGAAAATGTATCAAGATAGCCTACAGTCTCTCAGAAAATGGTAATTAGTATGTTCATGGTCTCTTCTTTAAATCAATATCAAATTTAATATAGGTATCCGGTTTACTTTTCATATGATTTCAAATTGAATGACATGAAAATACCCTATTTTCTATATATTTCTGCTAAAGCCGTAAAGTACGGGAAAAAGAAAGTTAAAATTGATTATGACGTCATAATGGATCCAGCACCAAAAAATTAGTTTCAAGTTATTTACTAGATCTTGACCTTAAATCACTTATTTTAAAAGGTCCTAAATATAGGGAATACTGATCCTTCAACTGGCGTTGGAATTTCATAAATTTTATGGATTCTGTTGAAAATTACGCCACACGATGGACCATATATGAAAAAAAAAAGACGTTGACACTTTGTCTGATTGGATGAAATGTATCAGATCCATGTTAAAGTCGCGTATAAAAAGATTGAGGGGCAATATTAAAACCATCTATTCTTCTGTGTTCAATAATCCAGAAGTGAAAAAAGAATTAAATAGATTACATGATCAGTACGTACTGGTCCCTGCCGACAAAGAAGATAACAACATTGTCTTCGTCTGTAAGGCTCATTATATAAATTGTATTCTATATAAATTGTATTTTAGAAGAACTTAATCCTACTTATACTCATACTTCCCTTTCTAAGGAAGAACTTTTTCAAAATCATGTCTCGGTTTTGAATAGTATTTTTAATATTCCACAGAGCCAAAATAAATTTAAACTACCCTATATATATTGGATTCCGAAACTTCATAAGAATCCTTACAAACAAAGACACATTGCAGGTTTCAGTAAATGTTCAACCAAGCCTCTTTCGTTACTCCTCACTAAGATATTGACAGTAGTGAAGGAAAAAAATCAAGAGTACTGTGCAACAATATATTCAAGAAGTGGTGTGAATCAGATGTGGATACTAAAAAATTCCAAAGAACTTTTTGACAATTTAAAATCTTTAAGTTGATAAACAGAAAGTTAATGTTTTTTCACATTAACATTATTCGCCATATCTTTGACCTTTTGGCATGTTTCTATTTCCAAACTTGAAAAACACCTTTCAAAAGGAAGAAACAAGTCCAGGAAATCATTTGATCTGCCATTTTCCAGTATACTAAGGGTCATACCCAAAAAATGAGTTCTAAAAACAATAAGAAATTGGATAAAAATTTTACGGACATGTGTTGTAATAAAAAGAGATTAATAGGTGAAATCATAAAGATTAAATTATTGATAAGCGTCTTTTGCTTCTTTCCGAGCACCGAGGACATCATTTAATGAACAGTCCTCGTATCTATGTGGTTTTTGAGACCAGGTCTTCCAGCAATCTATTAGAATTCCCATGGGCACCATTGCGCTCCGTTACTAGCAGACATATTTTTTTATTCATATGAAGCAGAATTTGTGCAAAATCTTATGCGTGAAAAGAAGAAGAAAATGCTGTGGCCTTCAATTAGACATTTACATATGTCGACGACGTATTGTCAATTATCAATAGTAATTTTCATTCCTACGTCGAAACGATATTTCCTGGATAGCTTGAGATAAAAGATACCGCAGCTTTTGACACATCTGTTTCATATGTGAATATTTTACTTGAAAAGAACGTTAATGTTAATCTAACAACCAAACTGTATGATAAAGTTAAATGACTTTAACTTTTCTATCGTCAACTTCCCCTACTTATGTAGCAATACGAGGGACATTCAATAAATAATGTCGTTAGCTCGATGACATACAACATAGTAGTCATATGACATAAAGCTTGACTTTCTCTCATTATTGAATCTTTAATGAATTTATAACAGTTTATGTGACCACTTTTCAACACATAGTTTTATCGTTAGAAGCTGGGAAACAAGGGCTATTCGAGATACTGCATTCTAAATGAATGGTAAAGAATCATTAAACTAGAGTGAAAATAAAAGCTACATTAAAGCTGCTGTAAAACTTGTTAAAAATCCCAAAGAAATATTCACTGAAATATGTGACATTTACAGCAACCGATGCCTGTTTTATAGAAAAATGAGCAGGTGGATTTCAATAATAAAAAATTATATAATGGGCATCAAAAATGGGTACCCTCCTTGCCAACAAAAATTATAACAACTTATGTACTGTATGCCAAATTTCAGCAAATAATATTTGATGTTGTATGATTGACTTTAAGACACATAGCAAATTTTATAGACATCATATCGGGAGTATTGTACACTGTTTTAATAAACGTTTGACAGTAATTAAGCTTGGTACTCTAAGGTCACCCTGTATTTTGAAAAATGAGTGAAAACGACAGCATGTACAAAAGTATTAACAATTATTTTAAAATATCAGTAATTGTAGTAATCAACGTTTGTTTTATATTCAAACAGATATTGGAACATGAATCTATTGCTTAAAACCATTAAAACAAAATTTAACATAAGATGTACTTGATAAAAACGGCGAAGGTCTGTCAAGAGCAAAGGTTTGCAAGAGCACAAAGACAGATTTATATGCAATTTTCTTAAATATTAGTGGTATTGTTGTTCAAATTCGTATTCGGGGAGACAGTTTATATCTGGAGGTGTCTAGAAAGCAGTTTTTTTGCAAAGAAATCGAAAGGCTTATTAGAGGAAGGACCCAGTATAAGGAATCCACTACCTTGATTTTCTTCATGACAGCGTTCAAACCCGCATGCCCTAAAGAGTAAAGGAGTTTTCGGGATAAACAGAAAGTTAATGTTTTTTCACATTAACAACAATTGCCAGATCTTTGACCTTTTGACTTGTTTCTATTTCCAAACTTGAAAAAAAACACCTTTCAGAAGGAAAAAAAAAACAAGTCCAGGAAATCATTGGATCTGCCATTTTCCAGTATACTAAGGGTCATACCCAAAAATGAGTTCTAAAAACAATCAGAAATTGGATAAAAAATGTTACGGACATGTGTTTGAATTAAAAGAGATTAATAAGTAAAATCATGAAGACTAAATCATTGAAAAGCGTCGTTTGCTTCTTTCTGAGTCCCATTGACATTATTTATTGAACGCCCCTCGTATACCTTCATCACCTGCATACGAAGTGTATATATCTCAGTTAATACGATAAGCAAGAGCATGGTCTACGTATGAACAATTTCTAAAACGAGGTAAATTATTGACAAGAAAGTTGTTGAAAGAAAAATATCAACAGTCTCGTTTAAAGTCATCATTTCGTAAGTTCTATGGTCGATACAACGGCATTGTCAGCAAATACAATTTATCATTAAGTCAAATGCTGACTGACATTTTTCATACTACTTGTTAGTCCATTACTTATACATTAAATTGACGACGGATTTTCCGTTATTTCCCGATTATGACAAGGAGCACACGGCGGATGTACCCGGTCGATCGGAAGGGGATGCTCACTCCTCCATGCAACCTGATCCTACCTCTGATGTTTCAGAGGTCCATGTTTGCTCTGCTCCTATTTTGTATTGTTTTATGGACTTTGATATTGAATATTATCTCTATAAATGTCCTTCTTAGACTTAAGGCATAGGCGTCGGAACCGGGGGGAGGGGGGTTTAGCCCCTCAATTCCTTGCAAAGATGAACATATTAAAGGTTTAACCCCCCCCCCACTTTCCACAGAATTTACGCAGTATAGGTTTAAAAAAGAGTAAAAATGGGGTAAAGTAGTGGCGTTTGGGAAAAAATTTTGGTACTGAAGTTCGAACCTATCCTAACCCCCCCCCCCCCCCCCCCCCCCCCCCCGAAATAGGATTTTCGTGTTTTAGAAATGTAAATTCCCTTTTTTAAATTTTTGTTTGCTTTTAATTTTTTTTTGATGGTTTAATTTTTTTACACACTTAGCCCCCCCCCCCCCCCCACTTTCAATTTGCTTCCGACGCCAATGTAAGGAAATATTTTGTATCCAGGATGCCATTAATTTTGATATCTGCTATTACTGCATGGCATTTGAATTCACTATCCCCAAGTCGAATTGAAAAATTCCTCTTCCTTTAATCTTCAGGAGTGTTCCATCTGCACCTGGTATACTTTGATTTACAGGCTCTATTCTACAATCCCCTTCACTTTCTATTTCATCAATTAGTCTATCATCTAAAATTATCGAGGTTGCCTTGGTATCAACCAACAGATTGTATGATGAATGATTCACCAAGGTTTTGATGAACACGCCAGATTTTTTTTATTATCCTTGTTTGACCGCAGTTGTACTAGATACTACTTAGTTGGTATTCTTCCTGGTTTGAGTCTCTGTGCTATTCTTTGATTCACCTTGTAATTTGGGTTTCTGTATCCTCTAATTAGTTTTCGTAAGCTTTACCAGTAAGCGGTCTTTAATTCTGTGACCACGCTTTCCGCAGTTATGACATTTATGTGGAAATGCATCTGATCTTAATTTAATAAATAATTGGAACTTGGTGCTTTTGGAGTCTCTTTTCTTAACAGCAATGTCTGTAATTTTTCCTTTCCAAATTTCTTATTGATTACTTCGGTTCATTACGTAGCTGCTTTATTTTATTTCTCACATTCGAGTATTTATGAGACTCTCTGATATTTCGGCAAAATTGATAGATATGCGAACTCCTGTGGAAATATTGATCCTTAGTAGTGATTCACGCCGTGACGTCAGGCAAAAAAAAAAAATAATAATAAAATATAAAAAATATTTAACATTCAAATAATAATATATTAAAATGAGTGTCTTAATGTTTAACAAAAACGCATAATAACCAATGAACTAGAATTTTTTTTAAACAATAGGGTAAATATTTCATCCAATCCTGATTAACAAACTTTGACATGGCTGAGGGGGACAAGTGTTGGGCATAGTCGAAAGCAAAGACCGCGTTATTAATTTATAAACAATTATACTTTTTTTTTTCTCTAAACAGGACTTGTACGTATTTATGACGTGTACACATGTTTAATTTATATAAACATTTTTTTACGGAGAATGTTCGAAAATATGGTTAATTGTTGATTTATTAAAAGACAGATTTCTAACAGACGAGGATAAGGCGTGTTTTACAATGTGCCAAGAATTTTCCCGCTACAGAAGAAATGGAGTGGCGGATATAAAGGGAGTTTGTATTTTGGGTTTGTTTGTTTGTTTTTTTTTTTTTTTTGTTTTGTTTTTTTTTTTACTTTTTTTCTCGAAGATAGAGCAAGGAAACCCACATATATGTTGTGTTTTTATTAAAGTAAAAACTCTACTTTTAAACTTTTAATGTATACATTGTAAATACTGCGTAAACATCAAATAATGAACTGGGTTGCGGCCGATTTTTGACCTTGCCTCAATATGTTTCTTGTTTTGTTACATTATATAGATATAAAACTTTCCTGAAAATACACACAAATTCAATTATTCATATAACATTTTAATTTAATTAACATTATATAATATATATTTTAAACTCTTTAAAAGGAATGAGGTAAGATATTATTGTACAAACAATTTAAATGAGAATTATTAACTTTGCAAAATTTAAGAATCATCTGAAGTTTTTGGTCTTAGTCGTAAGTTCTTTTGTAAAACGGGCCCTAGACCTATGTACATGTATGACCTCTCACTTATATATATGAGAGAGAGAGAGAGAGAGAGAGAGAGAGAGAGAGAGAGAGAGAGAGAGAGAGACTTAACTAGTGGTAATAAATATGCCATGCAATGAAAATCATCAGATCCGAACTGTGCTTATAAAATTTACATGGTGTGCATACAACAAATTTAATTTCATACTTAGATAGACAACGGTACCTTTCTGACTTCTACAGCACGCTTCTTTGTTACTCTCTTCACGTCGTCCCATTTTTCCTTAATCTCGTCCACTGTTCTTGGGACAAGTGATGAAGGGTTGACCGAGTTTTGAACCTCCGTCCAAGCAATTTTTTTTTTCTTGTTAGAAATCGTGTCACTAAATTTTGAGAACAGCACATCGGATTTTTCATTGACTTTGTTTATCAGTACGTCGACTTCTCGGTCCAAGAACCTCGGTTTTCTTTTTCTTTCTTTTTCCATTTTCTAAGTTGTCTAACCCCAAAGACGTAAAATTTCGGAAAAAATGACGTCAACGCACGTTGCTTGGAAACTTACGTCATAGTAGAAAAGGAGGAATGAATAAGAAACAAATGACTTTTGTTTTTTTTTTTATTTTCTTGTCAATTATACATTTTAAGATTATATTTAGAAAAACAACACTGTGACAAAACAATCGATTTATTCGACCAATGAGAGTTGCAGATACATAGAATTTGTCTTTACGGACCCGTTAGTACCGCACCCGTAAAGTGAACGTTAACGGAGACGTTTGTGAATACCACGTTAGTTTTTTACGGTCACAACCGTCATAGTCTCCGTAAAGTTAACGGACCCGTTATCTAACGGATGCTTTGTGAATAAGGTCCCTGATCTCTAGTGCATCCCCCGTGCATCACCGACATCATGCCGACGTTGGCGTTCGGCTCTACAGAAAGCCTAAATTCCAGCCGCCAAACATATACCATATAATTCAGAGATTTAGGTCTTGATTGTTGAATGCGTTAACGCTTATCAAAATCTGTCAACGCATCAATAAACTGATCCGTGGCAATTCATCTCTGTGACTTCCCTAGGTGCTGTCGGGTAAGCTAGGTGAGCCAAGCGTCTAATCACTCTCACCGAGCCCTGGTAATGTCTCGGACAGCTTCTGTCGTTTATCTCTCAGCATTGCTCGATAGAGCTCTGTTTGATTGGCTGGTGCAAAACGGTCTTCTAATGCATTGCATAAATTCATATATGTACAAGCCGTACCTTCCTTCATATAAACAAGGACAGTCTGTGCTTGTCCTCTCAATGGCGCTGCAAGATATAAACTTTTCTGGCGCGTATTCCACATGTTTATATCGCTGCATGCCTCAAAGTGAGCTTTATAGACTCGGTTCCATCGTACGTAGCTGGTTTCATGATAGTTTTGCCATAGGAACCTTCTTTATCATTACATTGTGTACCCTGCATTACAAATATGGGAACCATTTCCACTTCCTGGCCCTTTTGTCCAGGTCACACTTGTTGTCGCTGTTGTAGCACTTGGAGTACACCAAAAGAACCCAGATGTAGGTCGCGTCTTAGAAAAAAAGGCAGTCTGAGTGTACTTTTCCTCATTGAGTCATATTTAGTGGCTTTACTGTTTCCTCTCAAGCCCTTATGCTCATCATCTTCATACAGCGTGTTACTTCATCGTGGGTAATCTGTATGATTAAAGGTGTCCCTTATATTAGTTGCTTAATTCCCTGCGTCAGAGTTACCGGAAGGCTTTGATGTCAGTTCATACAAACTATTATCTAATAGTTTGTCTCCAACATCTACCCCGGATCCTGGAACTACTTATGGTCTCGTAATCTGGGGCGTCCACTTCAGCTTGTCTAATGTTTCTCTCAATTTTTCTCTCTTAGCATTAATTTCACTTAGATCAGCATACAGCTCAGCTTCTTTATTATCCTAACTCATTCAATTTTTACAAGAAGTATTCTAACTCTAAATATTCAATATGTTAAGCACTTTATAACTTGCTACAACCTAAGGTCGTGACACTTGACACACAATGCTCAGTATTAATAAATCTTATTTCTGTATACCCAAGTATAATATACCTGTATAGAGAAATATTGAAATGTTGAATAATATTGAACACTTAGTACACAACACCTGGTATCACTACTTTGCTCTTGGTAAACACTGACCCGAGTATCCAGCACCCTGTATCACTATACTTCGTTACACCACACTGTGTTACACTGTACCCAGTTCATAGCATTTCATGTCAGTATATTTATTCTGAAGCACCCGGTAACACCTGTTCTGTGTACCTGGTGTCAATACTATCACAAAGTAAATCATACAACAAAAATTAATCAGAAAACACCTTGTACTCTATCCCTTGACCGGTTGCCACCAAAACATAACGTGTATGATTGGGTTCTACAAGGGATATACTGTAAACGTATTACATTTAGCGGTGTATTCTTTTTAGCGATTTTGGCGGAAAACAGAGTCCGCTAATTCAAGTACATCGCTAAATGTCCTGTATGTTAACTTTTATAACCAGAAACTTCAGAACAGCGCTAAATCAAATCTACGCTAACTTGTTGAAAATTGAATTTCTGCCAAATATCGTACACGACAAATGTAATACATTTACAGTATATATACAGAATATAGGTTTTTCGCTCACTATGTGAGTAAATGATTGAAATTATAATTATAGGGCCGCTCTAGCTGAGGGGAAATTACACTGTCTGCTCCTTCGGCTAACTTAAAGCCTGACATGCCCCAATAATAAAACGTTGCTTTATAAACCCTTGGACTGGTCTATGCCAAGGGTAGTCAGGTCATCCCAATATATTCGGTCTTCTGTGCGTTTATCTAAATGCCCCTTAACAAGTATAGGTTATTTTTCCAGAATGATACTCCCTTATGCCCTATTTTTCCTAATCTATCATAGTCATTTACTCAACTAATATTTGGACCAGTTTCAAAACTTTTTCAGAACATTAAATTTTAGGGCACAATAAAGTATTGAATTAAAGTAATAATGTTGGCATTCTTTTATCATTTTAGTTGCACAGCAGATGGCAGAACATCGGTGGCCCAATCATATTATGGTTATATTATCACTGTTGGGTTACCTTTATTGGGCCAACGGAAACATGGAATATTGATAGTTGGTTATGTATAATGGGGCCAATGTTGGGCTATATAACTGTTGGCGTTATATCAAAAAAACTATTATCATGAGAGAGAATATTTGTTGGGGATTGTTATCGGCCCTAAGTTGGCCCAGTATACTATGAATATGGCTGAGCATCATAGGTAGACAACATTCGGGCTACTTGTAATATCCGCGCCATTTTTAATCTGACACGAGCGTAATGAGACTAATACCTTGCATATCTGCATCCAATTTATAAGTATTTATTACATGTTTGCTTCGACACAGCTTTATTAACGTTTAGTTTAAACGATGCCGTGTACAAATCTGTGTAAATCAGACACGAGAAAGTACAGATACCAGGTGCTGTAGTGTAAGGTCAACACTGTTGAGCACATGGTACGTCAAACTTCTTGAAAATGATGAAGTAAAAAACAAAATTCATTCAGTACTAGAACATGAATTGGGTGGTTCTCATTGTAGCGACAAATTTTCTATACATGTATTTTACTTTGAATAATGATTTATATGGGGCAACATTAAATCAAAATGGGTGTGATGATGATGATCAATCGTGGAAATGTTTGCATAAATGCCTTTATCACGCAAGCTAATCCCTTTATCACACCATGAAACAAAAAAAAAATACGGTTATTCCTTAATTGACAGCTTAAACATACACTGAACCAAACTTCTAAGTGTTCATCTAACATTTTTTAAGTTTTAAAGAAAAAATGCAAACAATTAATAATTTCGTGAATTCATGCTTAATAATGCATATTTCAGTTCAATGTTGCGTAAATTTCATGTAAGTATCTCGTCAGAATTTTTAGCTAAGTGTCAGGGAAATGATGTACCCTCAAAATGAAAACTCATACAAAGATATTTCTTTGGAGTAAGACTACCATTCGCTCTTTTACTGCAAGACATACTTTACTGTTGGATACAATGTACCCCTGAATATGAGAATGACCCATCTGCTGCCACACCTACTGCCTAGATTTTTCCAAACCGTTGAAATTGAGTAGAAGGGGGGGGGGGCTTTAAATTTCTTATAAAAATCAAAAATGTGTTCAATGGGGTTCAGATCTGGAGATCTGAAGATGCATCATCACACAGAGGTTTTTGGGTCAATATCCTTGGACGTTTATCACGTAAGGACACCGCTTTAAGGATGACTCAGAGTACATGAGCTGATATCAGACTGTCACAAGCACCGATTTCTTTTTCATACGATATCATTTTCATACGATTGAATTCTTTTGTTTTCATGTTTCTAACATTGTTTCAGGACAATTTAACTGTCTTTAAATCTGGTGTGACGCAAAATTTCGGCATCACACGAAGAACAAAGTCACTTCCGGTTTGGTTAAATTTTGTCAAAAAGTTTCTAATTGTGATAAATTGGCGATGAAAAAGACGCACAGCCTATCAAAAAATGTGTTTAAATGGGTTTTGATACGGATTGTTAATTTTTAAAAGTAATATCAAGTACAACTAAACACTGAAATAAAAGTTAGTAAAACGTGGTGCGAGGATGGTCCAGATATCAACATTCTAACGGCTCTCCCTTCTTTCTCAATGGTCATTTTGCCAATGTTTTGTGTTTTTTAGTGAAACCGGTTTTTAAATTTTGATAATGATCACAAAAATTTACTGATTACACAAAACACGTGCCACAAAGTAAGGATTTATTGTTTTTAAGGTTCGTCATGGATCATTGGTTTTCATCGCTGATATCTATTTTTCTTTCTACAATTGTTGAGACGACTGATTTGTTGTAATAATTTGAAAATATCATACCATTCCATCGAGTAGGTTTTAAATAAATACATTTATAAAAGTGAACACTTAGAAGTTTTGTTAAGTGTATAGTGATATATATATACAATTTAATCGTATGTTTACTCTTTAATGAGAAAAGTAGGAAAATGTATTAAGTACCAAATACTACAATTTTAGTGAGTGCTACCGGAGATTCCTAAAAGATATTGAGATCACAATCAAAGAATATGGCTAAGGTATGCCAAAGACAGGGAAAGGGGAGGAAGAAACGGACAGAGAAGAAAAGAAGGGGGAGGAGGAGACTCGGGAGAGGGATCAGATGGAAAGTGGCAGTGCCTAACTTTTTTTCTGTTATATACTGTGACATACCCGTAGTTCTACCCTTTTCTGTGTCTGTTTGGCGGTAAGAAATACGATGCAGATGCAAGAAACATTATTTTGTTTAGGTAAACAAAATGGCGGGATAATTTTAAGATACAAAATTCTTTACTTTACATAATTATTTCCTCTTAAGGTAGGGTGTTGCGTTTCTTTTGCGTGTCAGTATAGTTTGTTGTTTCAATTTTGAGGAATGACCAACCAGTGAAGAGCAAAAGAGTTGTTCTGAAGGAGAACCAATAAGATACAAACAACATTTGGCCAAAAAATGATGTTTGCGTAATATTGAAAGAATAAGTGACCATACAATGGCTCAATAATATCCGTTCGTTGGTTTAACAATAGGCCAACAAGTTGATCTGATTAAGGGCCGATGAGCAAATTGCCGTTGGCCCAACATTAATTGCTTACAATGGTCCAACTGTACAAAAATGACGTTTGCCCAGTATTGAAAGTTTACATTGGCCATACAGTGGCCCAATATTAACTGTTACATTGGCCCAACAATAAGCCAAGAAGTTGGTCTGATTAAGGGCCGATGAGCAAATTAATTACCGATGGCCCAATGTTGCATGCATACAGTGGTCCAACAAAGGTCCAATAACATGCTGCTATCTGGGACTATACTTAGTGAGATATTCACACATTCTGTGTGAACAACATTCAGAAAAAATTAGAAAAATTGGATGTCCGCCAATTCGCCGTATTAACGCTATTTTCATGAAAGCCAGCGTATTTTTTCGGACTCAGTATAAAATTAAAATTAGATCTAAAACGTGCTGTAGTGTTTTATGGAAAATAAGACACAATCAAATTTTAATTATTCAATGCACTCTGGAATTGAATCTTTCACACTGGCGGATTTAAGGGGGGCGTGGGGGGCGCACGCCCCCCCCCCCCTAAAATTTTCAAAGTATGATGTGACTAATATTTATAATGCCACATTTTGGTACAAAACTAACCAAATAACTGTTATTCTGCCTGGTTTTATTCTTAAAATACACAAAAATCCAGGAGCTTCCGGGGGCTGCGCCCCCTGGGCCCCCACCCAAAGAATGACATGGCCCCCACCATTCAAAGTATGACATGACTAGTATTAAACACGTCGTACTTTGGTACATCACTAACCAATACCACTATTAGTAAGTAATAAGTAATTAAATCGTTTATTATATAGTGGCATGTGTTACAATACAATGAGAATTGAGAAACATTCAATACATTTATTATTCAAACATCCGGACCTATATGCTATATACTTTTAACAAAAATAATTGAAAAATATGCAGTATTATAATTGTGCCTGGTTTTACTCTAAAATACATGAAAACCCAGGAGCTTCCGGGGGTTTCGCCCCCTGGGCCCCCACATATATGCTATATACTTTTAACAAAAATCATTAAAAAATATGCACTATTATTGTGCCTGGTTTTACTCTAAAATACACGAAAACCAAGGAGCTTCCAGGGGCTTCGCCCCCTGGGCCCCCACCACGGCTTCGCCCTGGACCCACTGTGGGCCTTAAGGAGGCCCCCAGACCCCTTGCCTCAACAAAGTTATCCACGCCCCCCCCCCCAACCACAAATCCTGTATCCGCCCCTGTTTCAACCCACTCAATTAATCTTTTTTTTAAAAATTCATCATTGTTCATCTTTGTCCGAGATTAGCACGTTTCGTAGTTGAGTTTGACTTTTCCACCTGCATGCAGTTTTAACGCTGTTTACATGGATAAAACATAACATTGAAAGTGTAAACGAGTGTATTTCTGAGGAGGAAAAGGGCCCATTAAGAATTTCCGTAAGTGCAGTGGCTTGCCGTCAAAATGTATGTAAAATAAGACCTTAAATTGTGATTTCCACAATCAAATGTGATGTCGCCATATTGAAATTGGTGTTTGCCACATCTTTGATAAAATATCTTATCTTACCTGGTAAGAAATTACTGTTTTTTTCAGTAACGATTAAAGTTACAAATAACAGTATACCATTGACAGTAAATTAAATATCACACGTAGTAACTTTCGATTTCAAGCAGGTATCTCTTTATTCTCTTTAGAGAAGTGGACAGGCTTTCGCCTACATCTTGATGTAGGTGAAAGCCTGTCCTCTTCTCTAAAGAGAATAGTATCAGAGAATAGTCTTCAGTGTTAAATTAACAAAGATCCTTCTTCTTTGAATTAAAGTAATAATGTTGGCATTCTTTTATCATTTTAGTTGCAATACACTCCGTGAGATATTCCCACATTCTATGTGAACAACATTCAGAAAAAAATGGATGTCCGACAATTCGCCGTATTAACGCAATTTTCATGAAAGCCAGCAATTTTTTTTCGGACTCAGCATATTTGAAATAGGCTAGGGACTCTGACCAAAGGTCAACAAGTCCCAAAATTTATTTTTACCATAGCTTTAAAACTATGCAATTTGTGAATTTAAAACATTTACAGTTTGTTAATGTATTATTGATTAACAGATAGAATGTATCACTTGATAACAAATACTCAAAAAAGAATGTTTATCGGGAAAAATTAATATTTATTTAAAAAAATGCATATTATACTTTTACAAAATACACCTTAGTACATCCCAACTTTTAGTGAAATTCATCATCACAGAAAGAAAATATGTATATCAATGAAGGGCAAGTAGGTCTTCGATAGCCTCTGGAAAGTTGTTTCTCTGTTTATTTTGTCCAAATTTTAGGACTTGAAACCGAAAGTACAATGTAAATGGCGGATTTTATAGGAGTCTTGTCTTAATACATATCATGCTTTTAATAACATTTTTCATAATGGTTTTCGCTAAAAGTACTGCAAAAAAGATGCATTTTCTGTGAGTGCAATATGGCCACGCACTTTGTGAAAAAAATTCAGAATGCGTTAAAAATATTGGAGAAAAAAGAATTAAGAGAAACGCAATGATTTTCCCTTTCAGAGGAAATACACTGACAAACTGTTTATCACCATTGTCTTCATATCATTGTTTTTTTTTTTTAAATAGTTATCTCTGCAAAGAGCGTCGGTCGAAACTCGTCTCGCCAGTGGAAAAGTCAAACTCAACCACGAAACAATGCATGTATGTGCTAATCCCGCACAGAGATTTGATTGGCTAAAAATATGTTTCTAAAAAGTGTTGTAGTGTTTTCATGGAAAATGAGACATCATCAAATATAGATTATTGAATGCACTCTAGAATTGAATCTTTCAACCCACTCAATTTTTTTTTAATATTCATCTTTGTCCGAGATTAACACATACTGTTTCGTGGTTGAGTTTGACTTTTCCACCTGCATGCAGTTTTTGCCTCTGTTTACAGGGGGAAAAAACGCAAAAACATATACATACCATAAATGGTTGTGTAGATTAATTATCGTGGAAGACAACAGTAATAAACAATATGCCAGTGTGTTTCCTCTGAAAGTGTAAACGAGTTCGTTCTGAGGAGGGGATACTAACTTTGTGTTATTATTATACTATGGGTTAAAAAGTTATTTACGTAACACGTGCCTGTGATAAAAAGGACACATTAAGAATTTCCTTAAGTGCACTTGCCTTTAAAATGTATCTAAAATTAGACATTGTGATTTCCACAATCAAATGTGATGTCGCCATATTGAAATAGGCGTTTGCTAAAGTGTTTCAACATCTTTGATGAAAATCTAATTTTACCTGGTAAGAAATTACTGTTTTTTTTCAATAATGATTACTGTTACAAATACCAGTGTAACATTGACTGTTAATTTAAAATGTTTTCGAAATATCATACGTAGTAACCTTCGACTTCAAGTAGGTATCTCTTTAGAGAAGTGGACAGGCTTTCGTCTACATCTTGATGTAGCTGAAAGCCTGTAGGCCTACACTTCTCTAAAGAGAATAGTATCAGAGAATAGTCTTCAGTGTAAAAATAACACAGATGCTTTAATATCTTTTACAATTTAATGCAAAAAATCAGGAAAACAATCGTAGCCACTATGTGTTCTATTGATTGTATTAATTAAGCGTTTGGCGATCTACAAAAAAGAAATAATCATAGATCTAAAATCAAACTAGAGGTACTGTGAGGGAGCAATGAGCTCACTATGTCATACCCCCGCCTCCCATATGAATATAATGGCCGAGTTCTGTTTTGCTATGGAAAACCCAAAATATGTGTCGAATCAAAAAGTAAAATAGGAGGTACAAAATGGCAATATGTAATAAAGAATCTTTGAAAATTTCATCAAATGTCATTCAGTGTATGAGAGGAGTATATTGTTGCGGATACGAGATGGGTACCCCAAAGCGTAACAAACTGATGGACAGACATCCCGATTACTTTTCAAGCGGGGGTATAACTACAGAGGTATTGTGAGCAATGAGCTAGATACCTCGCCCCACGCCTTAGCGTAGTTCGCCGATTTGATGCTGAAAATTTTTGAATAAACATTTAGTATCCATTTTCTAATAATTTTTTAAAAGGTTTATTACACACACATGTACTTCATTCACAAGTATATATTTTCATTGAGCAATAGTAATGACTTCCACGGCGATGCATTATACCTATGAAACACTAAATGCATTCTTCCCGCACCTCAGATCTCCACATTTTTTCCTTATTCAAAATAAGGAAAAAATGCGGACGGGAGTATTTGGACTAATTTTCCGCATTCATTCCAGATTTTCGTATATTCAAATTTCCAGATTTTCTCCATATTCAAAATATGGAGAAAATGTGGATGGGAGTATTTGGACTCTTTTTCCGTATTCTCTCCAGATTTCCGCATTTCCATATATACAAAATATGGAGGTATTTACTTGGTTGATAAAATGCGGAAATACGGAAATCTGGAGAAAATACGGAGTTAATCACATGGTTATAAAATGGCTAATAAAACCGCTACATGATGCATACATACATAAATATTTACAAAACCATCAACAATGTGCAACATTATATACAATTTATTATATTATGAGAAAAAAACATATAAATGAATGAACAAAATTACACATTATGTTCATGAGCAATGTATTGGATCTTATATCTTTGACAAACAAAGAGGAGCATGTATGGAAAAAAAACTGGAACTCTTATTTAAGCCACAAGTTCATCATGGAAAAAATGTGGCATTTTTTAATATTCATATTAAATAAATGGAAATTTATTCATTCTATTTAAGCAAAAGTGGGAGTGAAATGTTCAACACTATTAGATATTGGGGAAAAAATAACAATTGACATAGCATTGAATATTTACAAAACAAGAAATTTTTTTAGACATTTTTTATCAATCTGGATCACATTTGCCATTTTCTACCTGCATCCCTGATTCATATTTCTCACAATTCAATTTATATCTAAGGTCTGTGCTTTACACCCATCTGTCCAATAAAAATTTTCTTCAGACTTCTTTGTAATTTGTAAGGTCTCTGCATGTTTAATTTCTTGCAGCAGCACTTGCGGTCGAATTGGCAAATCCTATCAATTAAAAAAAAAGTACTTAAATTATAATGGTGCTATATTAATAAAATTTAAATTCATTGCTTTTATTCCTTTTAAAATCTTTTTATAAACACAAGTTTGGGTTCTTCAATTTAATATCAATTTGTTTAAAATATTATTTATAATAATGACAATCATAGTTGACTGTTTTTAATTATTAAACAAGCAATAAAAAAAGAAAAAAAAAATATATATATGTAACAGACTTGTGTTGAGGTAATTGTATAGTCGTTAAGAATGAACAACAAGGCTGTTGGTTCGAGTTGAACAAGACAGTAACTCTTTATTCGATGGATAGATAATCATCAATCATCATCAAAACCCTATAATGAAATAACAAATTATAAATTCTAAGCATAAAAACTATAAAGCTATTCATCAATATATATGTACAAATCAATATATCATATAGCTTTATCCGAATCAAGGGAGATAATTCAATTACATGAAAATTACATAATAAAATCTCCCATTGCTTTAATTAATGAATATTTAGAATAAAATCTTTACAATAATTATTATTCCAATGTATATGTACATTATCAATTATTGTTTAGCATAAAAACAATGAACATGCGTACCATTCAATGGGAATGGGTCAAATGCTGTACAACAGCATATAAGCTGCATACACAAAACTGTATATGTACTAGGATAATATCTACAAATCAACAATAAACACCTTTGTAGATATCTATACTAATCATAAAATAAAGTTTACTTTAAAAATATGAAAAAGTGAGACAGCACTGTATTTACTATTTACACATAACTCTATATCTAAGGTCTCACTCTCACTATACATTTACTCCAGAAAAGTGATTAAAGGAATTAAGTGCAAAAATTACAGATTTCACATTTACTAGAATTAGAATTATATTACTCATTAGTATTAAAGAATTACTTACCATGCAATAGGAAATGTTGGTCTCAAGGTCAATGTCTGATTTTTGTAAAACAACTATGGAAAATCAGAGACAAAAACACTTCCAACACATATGGCAACCAAGCAAGAATTACCCAAAAACACAAAGAAAACTTGGAGGGAAACACAAAAACCAATAGAAAACCATAAGACAATACTAAAAAACCAATGAAACTAAAAGATACAAAATGACCATGGCCAGAATATAATTAGCACCCTGAGGCTAACTCTGGACCTCTCTGGAAAAGAATCATTTAAAAATCAATACACTTAACTACAGGTTAAATGAATAATTACATAATTCAGCTGTAGAAGTGTGCTGCAAGTAAAAACATATATAATTAAGTAAATGAATAGATGCACATGCAATATGCATTGCTATGCACATGTGCATAATATATAAAACATGAGTCTGTCACATATACCTCAAACATAACCATCCATGGACCAAGCTTTAAGCCCGTTAAAATCGCAGTAAGTTGAACAAGCACTTATTCTTTTTCAGAAATCTCCTCATGCACAGACGCTACCAAAAAAAAAATGTATGGTAAATCATTGCTAGAGATTACAGCCCATGGCTCCCCAAAATTAACACCTTTAATTGTGGTAAACCATAATAAAATTCTATGAGCTGATTGAAAGATTTGAATCATGGGCATATTGGCTGAAACGTACGTAGCCTGGTAGCTCAGTCCTAGGCCCTAGCCGCCTAGAGTATTTATTTTCATCATCACAGTGACACACATGTTAAAAAAATATGACTGACCTACCGCATATGAAATACGTGTATCTGCATCTTTTGGTTGATACAGCAATACGATCTCAGGCTGTTTGGTCAACAAACTTCCTCCTTTAGACAGAGCAGACGTTGCAACATGGAGGCCAAGGTTAAATTTTGGCGGTCTGTTGTTTAAATTAATTGATCACTGAGCCCGACTTTTTGAAACATTCTTCCGATCCCGATCAAATTGTTCATAACATTCAGGAGAAACAGAGAACTGCTGTTAACTCCAAGACAGTTTTTATGCACCCAAATTTTTTTCGGGGTGCATATTGTTTTTGTCCTGTCTGTCTGTTTAGCTGTATGTCTGTCTGTTTGTTTGTCTGTTGTCAACTTTAACCTTCGCCATAACTTTTGAACCGTGAGACTTAGAGACTTCATATTTGGTATGGATACTTCACTACAAAAACACTTTCAACTGACACCAAGATCAATGACCTTATGACCTTGATTGTGACCTTTATGCTAAAAATAGCTTTTTCGAACTTTCGCCATAACTTCTGAACCGTGAGAGATAGAGACTTCATATTTGGTATGCATACTCCACTAATTAGGCACTTTCAACTGACACCAAGGTCAATGACCTTGTGACCATGACTGTGTTCTTTATGCTAAAAATAGCTTTTTGGAACTTTCGCCATAAATTCTGAACGGTGAGAGATAGAGACTTCATATTAAATTTGGTATGCATACTCCACTAATTAGGCACTTTCAACTGACACCAAGGTCTGTGACCTTGACTGTGACCTATATGCTAAAAATAGCTTTTTCAAACTTTCGCCATAACTTTAAAACCGTGAGAGATAGAGACTTCATATTTGGTATGCATACTCCACTAATTAGGCACCTTCAACTGACACCAAGATCAATGACCTTGTGACCTTGACTGTGACCTATGTGCTAAGTATAGCTTTTTCAAATTTTCGCCATAACTTTTGAACCATAGATGATAGAGACTTAATATTTGGTATGCATACTACACTAATAAAGTGCTTTCATATGACACCAAGAACAATGATTGTGTGACCTTGACTGAGACCCATTTGCTAAAAATTGCTTTTTAGAACTTAATGTTGCCGCCAGGTGCTACTGTGTCTCACAAACACATCTTGTTCTTGATGAAAAAATTCTAAGTCCAGAGCTCCGTATTTTTTCCGGATGAAAAATATTCTAAGTTAAGAGTTCAATATTTTTCCAGATGAAAAATAGACTAAGTCCAATTCTCCGTATTATTTCCGTTTATTTTCCGTATTATTTCCGTATATTTTCTGCTTTTCCATATTGTTAATTTTCTCCGTATTTTTTTCCACATTTTTTCCATATTAAAATGAGGAAAAAATGCGGAATAATGCGGAAATCTGGAGATGTGAGGTGCGGGTTAGCATCATACAAGAACAAATTATTAAAATTCAGTAGTAAAACTTTTTAGAAATCCTGAAATGGAAAAAATGACTTTAGTAATTGCATTTTTCAATTTTTTGTTTATATATTTAAATATGAAATTATTTATATTTTCTGGATTGTAGTTTATTCAATATTATACACCTATTTACTGGTTATGAGGACAATAGCAAGTTTATCGTCCACCAAGACAAAAAACTATTTCCAGAGGCGCAGCTGAGACAAATAGTATGCTGTCGAGGGGGGGCGATAAACTTGCTATTGTCCAAATAGTCAGTAAATAGGTGTTTTATTATACCGATGCTGACTTTGCTTTTGTTACGTCATAATATATACGTCACAATCCGTATAAAACCAAAAGTCTTCCGAGATGAAAAGCGAGGGAAACAGAATGCTGCCGGTGAATAGTTTAATGACTATTTCACCATGGGCAGATAGCACAAAAACTATTTCACGGTTGGGGCTGTTTGGAAAAGATAGCATGTTTATTCGTCATATTTTTATATAGAACAAATTCACAGAGGTATAATAATAAGTTATGTTTAATTTATTTCAGTAATGCAATGGATAGAAAAGACCACAGACAAGAATTAAATACCAAAGACGAGGTACCAGGTAAAGTCAAAAGAGAAGAAGAGCTAGTATCCCGACCTGAGAAGAAAGGCGCCAGTCAGAGCGAAGAAATCCAAGATGACAGAGAGGAAAAGAAAGACAATTCTGATTTTGACCAGGATGTTTGTAGACTTTTGAGAAAAATAGGAGAAAGAACTTTAATATCTTTGTTTGCCAAAGAAAGGGTAACCATGGAAATTTTGATGGATCTAGATCACGCAGATCTTTGTAGACTTGGAGTTAATACATTTGGTCAAAGACACAAGATATTAAAGGCAATGAAAGAATACAGAGAGAAGAAGGGTAATATTTATTATATTAAATGATACTGTTTGTGAGTGAGATCATTAATAATTTTAAAACCTCATGTAATAGGTTAACAGCCGCAAATTTTTTATTTAAACATTATTTGAAACTTTCAAAGCTATGGTTTGTTCATCCTCGTGCGTCGTTTGTGACGTTAATGAATAGCATCTATGAGTGAAAATACAGCAGCATATATTCAGGGGGTCGGAAGACTGGGTCTAACTCCATTAAAATTCATGCAGATTTCAAAAGTATATCTTTTGATATTCTAATACACGTAGATGTTTAAATGCAAAATGATTGCATTATAATTTTAAGCACCATAGGGTCTCTACCAAGTTGACGAAAATATGTTTTCTATTTCCACGATTCAAGCATCGGGTTCCTTACTTCCTTTATAACTATTTTTTTAATGTTTGTGTCCATGGGATTCAGTATTAGGACCCTTTGAACGAAGTTGGTCATGCCTTTAGTACATGTATTCAATAACATGATTGTAAATATTCCTTTACAGCCACGAACACGTCACAGGCAACTGATTGCACATAAAATTGAAAAAGTTTCCAGACTTCTTAATAACGACTGAAAAATTAATGTTCTCGGTTTCATATGGTTCTACTTTTGTTTTTTAATATTGTAGGTATTTTTGTCATATTGTTTCAATTACAAAATTTTGACCAAAAATGTAGGTCATGCTATCCTGGTTTTGGAATTAATGGTTCTAATTGAATATTCTAGATTTAAGATGGCTTAGGAAAATCAAACTATGTCAGTTGATCTATCATGGGTCTCCAAATGTAGATCACCGTGTCCTAATTTTGGAATTCTATAGCTATATCTAAAATAACGCTCAATGGGAAAAATGGACTTTGGATTTTCAAATTTTGTCATTTAATGCATCTTCGGTTTACAGAGTTTATAAACAAAAAAGTACATTACTGTAATTTTTGTTTTGAATTTCACTCATTACTCTTAATTTATAATAACAAGAGGCCCATGGGCCACATCGCTCACCTGAGCACTAAGGGTAGGAAAAAGTAGAAAATGGCTTTTTATTGTAAAGTTTAAATCCAAAAGTAGTCCCATGACCAATCATGGATTTGCTATTTTTTAGAAAATGACTTTTTAAAAATTTTCCTATATATATTTTTAAAAACTTTGGTCGGCCATTTTGGCCCCGCCCTACCCTCGGGGGTCATGATTTGAACAAACTTGAATCTACACTCTCTGAGCATGCTTCCATATAAATATGATGAATTATGGCTCTGTCATTCTTGAGAAGAAGATTTTTAAAGAATTTTCCTATATATTTCTATGTAAAACTTTGGTCGGCCATTTTGGCCCCGCCCTACCCCAGGGGGTCATGATTTGAACAATCTTGAATCTACACTACCTGAGCATGCTTCCATATAAATATGATGAATTATGGATTTGTCATTCTTGAGAAGAAGATTTTTAAAGAATTTTCCTATATATTTCTATGTAAAACTTTGGTCGGCCATTTTGGCCCCGCCCTACCCCCGGGGGTCATGATTTGAACAAACTTGAATCTACACTCTCTGAGCATACTTCCATATAAATATGATGAATTATGGCTTTGTCATTCTTGAGAAGAAGATTTTTAAAGAATTTTCCTATATATTTCTATGTAAAAATTTGGTCGGCCATTTTGGCCCCGCCCTATCCCCGGGGGTCATGATTTGAACAAACTTGAATCTACACTCTCTGAGCATGCTTCCATATAAATATGATGAATTATGGATTTGTCATTCTTGAGAAGAAGATTTTTAAAGAATTTTCCTATATATTTCTATGTAAAACTTTGGTCGGCCATTTTGGCCCCGCCCTACCCCCGGGGGTCATGATTTGAACAAACTTGAATCTACACTCTCTGAGCATGCTTCCATATAAATATGATGAATTATGGATTTGTCATTCTTGAGAAGAAGATTTTTAAAGAATTTTCCTATATATTTCTATGTAAAACTTTGGTCGGCCATTTTGGCCCCGCCCTACCCCCGGGGGTCATGATTTGAACAAACTTGAATCTACACTACCTGAGCATGCTTCCATATAAATATGATGAATTATGGATTTGTCATTCTTGAGAAGAAGATTTTTAAAGAATTTTCCTAATAAAATATATTTCTATGTAAAACTTAGGTCGGCCATTTTGGCCCAGCCCTACCCCTGGGGGTCATGATTTGAACAAACTTGAATCTACACTACCTGAGCATGCTTCCATATAAATATGATGAATTATGGCTTTGTCATTCTTGAGAAGAAGATTTTTAAAGGATTTTCCTATATATTTCTATGTAAAACTTTGGTCGGCCATTTTGGCCCCGCCCTACCCCCGGGGGTCATGATTTGAACAAACTTGAATCTACACTACCTGAGCATGCTTCCATATAAATATGATGAATTATGGCTTTGTCATTCTTGAGAAGAAGATTTTTAAAGAATTTTCCTATATATTTCTATGTAAAAATTTGGTCGGCCATTTTGGCCTCGACCTACCCCCGGGGGTCATGATTTGAACAAACTTGAATCTACACTACCTGAGCATGCTTCCATATAAATATGATGAATTATGGCTCTGTCATTCTTGAGAAGAAGATTTTTAAAGAATTTTCCTATATATTTCTATATAAAACTTTGGTCGGCCATTTTGGCCCCGCCCTACCCCCGGGGGTCATGATTTGAACAAACTTGAATCTACACTACCTGAGCATGCTTCCATATAAATATGATGAATTATGGCTCTGTCATTCTTGAGAAGAAGATTTTTAAAGAATTTTCCTATATATTTCAATGTAAAACTTTGGTCGGCCATTTTGGCCCCGCCCTACCCCCGGGGGTCATGATTTGAACAAACTTGAATCTACACTACCTGAGCATGCTTCCATATAAATATGATGAATTATGGATTTGTCATTCTTGAGAAGAAGATTTTTAAAGAATTTTCCTAATAAAATATATTTCTATGTAAAACTTAGGTCGGCCATTTTGGCCCAGCCCTACCCCTGGGGGTCATGATTTGAACAAACTTGAATCTACACTACCTGAGCATGCTTCCATATAAATATGATGAATTATGGCTCTGTCATTCTTGAGAAGAAGATTTTTAAAGAATTTTCCTATATATTTCTATGTAAAACTTTGGTCGGCCATTTTGGCCTCGCCCTATCCCCGGGGGTCATGATTTGAACAAACATGAATCTACACTACCTGAGGATGTTTCCCCATAAGTTTCATCTTTCCTGGCATAGTGGTTCTTGAGAAGAAGATTTTTAAAATATGCCACCAAATTTTCATTAATTCCCAATTATCTCCCCTTGAATGAGGGCGTGGCCCTTCATTTGAACAAACTTGAATCCCCTTCACCTAAGGATACTTTGTGGCAAGTTTGGTTGAAATTGGCCCAGCGGTTCTTGAGAAGAAGTCGAAAATGTGAAAAGTTTACAGACAGACAGACAGACAGACGGATAGACAGACGGACAGACAGACGGACGCCGGACAAAATGTGATCAGAAAAGCTCACTTGAGTTTCAGCTCAGGTGAGCTAATAATAATGATAAACGCTAAAAATACAAAATAAATTATCTGTTGATGAATAGTAGGTCCACATCGTATTAACTAAAAGTAAATCACAGTAAACTTCTTCAGGAAACTTACCGTTGCAACTCAATATGTTGAGAGGCTTAATTAATATAATCTAGTTTTGTCAAATAGTGCTTTTTGGATTATAAGAGTGTGTATACCAAAAATGGGGTCACGGTAACGTAAATTTTTGGTATACACACTCTTAGTCATTTTGTCACATTGTCTGGCCTCTTGTAATTAATATTTATAATTGAATATTAGTATATATTAACTTCAATTTTCAGAGAAAAAACAGAAGAAGACCCTACGTAAACTTCATCCATTCAATACTACATGTCCAGGACGAAAGCGGAAGAGTCACAATCAAACTAGTTATGGACATCAATGCAACATTGCGAAAAAAATGAAAGCAAAAATCCTTAAAGGTACATTGATGCTTTTTAAATTCATCCGAGCAATTCAGGTGACCTTTTGTTTTCTGTTTCAGTCTGTGTGTTCACATTTTCAGATGGTTCTCTTAAACTGATGAACCAATTTAAATCAATGTAATATCTGTGGGTGAAAGGGAACAAAAATTTTGAAATACAATGCCCCTTCTGAGGAGTGGTTTAAACCATAAGAATAACTGTTATTTTTAGAAATATTTTTTTCCCTGAACTTCAAGCAGTAAAATTGCTGTAATGATTGAAATAAGCAATTAGACTACAACCAAATTAAAAAAAAAATCATGACCCCTACCAGAGGGGTCCTGCAGATTTTAGGGATCCAATTTTCATATACTGAAACTGCATTCTTTCATCAAAATTCTTCTTCTTTTCCTCTGTACATATATTAAGCAGCTGAAGTACATTGTTATGATGAGAAAGGATGTCCCTTCCAAAATTTTATCATTACCCTTTTCTTCAGAATTACTTTTGGTGACGTCAACAGCTTCCAGTATAAAACCTTCAGCTTCAGTAATAACGACAGCTTCATCTTCCTGTCAGACGACAGTTACCCAATCCTGTCACACCCTGAATGTGTCAACTACCCCATCACCTTTACACAATAATAGATCATCAATAACTGTACCAACAGCGTTACCAACAACTAACTTAGCCATTACAACACATGGTACAACATCAACAGTAACAACAACTAAAATGCCTATAACAACACATGGAGCAACAGTACCAACAAGTAACATAGCAACAACAACCAATGGATCAACAGTACCAATAACTAGCATGGCTATAACAACATGGGGTTCAACATCAACAGTACCGACAATTAACATACCAATAACAACATGTGGTTCAACAGTACCGACAACTAAATTAACATCAATCACTGGAACATTGCCAACTACATTCCCTGCAATATCAAGCACCTTATCATCTTCCTCAGTAGCAACACCAATATGTTCAGCAGCAGTATTTTCTCAAGTGACTTCCAGCTCATCCAATCAGGTTCCAAGTTTCTCAATAACAAGCACCCCGTCAAGTAATGTAGCAACATCCAGTATTGGGGGTATTACCGTCTCAAGTCTCGTAACCTCTACCAGTAGTATACAGAGTACAGTATCAACCTCGTCGACGATAACATCAAACTGTGCAGTTACAGTTACAGTACCTGTAACAAACAAACTAGGTGAGAGAAAAACGGAAAACATAAATTTTAAGTCTAGCATTAAATTATACCAATAATAGGCAACAGAAAAGCAAATGCAGTTTTAAAATGCTGAAGGTTTTATCGTTTATTTATATTTTTTTATTTTCAGCAAAAATTATGCTAAGTTTTAGTATAAATAACTTCAACAATTTTGATAATCACACTTCAACAGCTCTTGAATCATTCAAATAAAATGTAGCTTTAGTGATTTTCCTAAAAAATCTTAAAATCTTAAAAATCTTAAATCTTAAAATGTAATTTTAATTAAAATGCAAGCAAGCCAGAAACAGATTTTTTTTACAATAATTCCAGAGAATAATAGTCATTTTTATTTTCATTAAGAGTTTTTTTTTTTCATTAATAGATCAATGAATATTCCAGATTATACCTATGTGCTCTCTGTTTTTTGTTCAAAACTATCTACCAGTATCCATCAGTATAATTGTTTTTCATTTCCCTTTTGATTGTATATTTTTAGGAACTCCAAACACAATCACAAACGAGGAAAACAATTTTCTACGTTATTATCTGTTAGCCCAACTTGGTACACATGCTCTCAGATTTCTGTTTGACTCGTTTGTTCCTCCTGTGACACTGACCAGTCACCTGAAGAAAGTACAAGCAACGTTAAAGAAGCGCTGTAATCCTCAACAGTTGACCGTCTTATATCCAGGTAATAAATATAGGATCTCCCAAAATTTGTAGTTGGATATGATTTTTATCCAATGAGTTGTATGTGTTTTTTTTTATCCCCGAGACCTGGTGAGGGAATATCTTTAATTTACTGTAAATTTGAATTAAATTGATAGGTACCCAAACTCTTGTGGTTACATTGATAATGAAGCATCTTCAGGTATTGTAATATTGAAGTCTGCCACCCCTGTAAACATTTCAAAATTGAATTGATTTTCCTTCTTTGAAAAAAGCTTTGTAAAAGCTTCTGACCTCGATATACTAGTACATGTTTCCTCAGAATACCATTGCATATACATATACAGGTATTATCATTCAAATATATACTCAATGATCTCAATAGAAACAGTTGAAT
>NW_026935955.1:0-6935 GCF_032062105.1 Saccostrea cuccullata | reverse complement strand
GCAACAGGCTATGGAACTTTAGAGGGCAAGTGTGAAATGATAGGATTCAAGTATTATGATATGATCAACAAAGGAGAAATGACTTTGGATCAGGCGCTCGACGATATCATGGCCTACACGCGGTCACACAACATGAATCCAAAGGAGGTACAATATTGCTGGTTATCCCTTCACTTGGGTCTCGGATTATGCTTCCAGTTAAAAGTCAACGACAAGAAGCCACTTCGAAGATTCTTACTGGAACTTCTTCAATACAGTCGAGGAATAGACATGGGTCTATTTATGAGAGATTTCATGTATTATGATGACTTGTCTGTTTCCAACGAAACACTAGACAAGGCTTACCATGTAATCCAGGCAGCTGCTGGATTTGTAGTGGATTTCACAGAGAATAAGTTGGGAGATAAACTATTTAAAGGCCCAGCTCGTGTGGTGTATAAAGAACTCATACAGGGAAGCCAAGCTTATTATCTCGATATACCCATAGGGCACCCAACTCTCCTAATGACGGGCAATACCTCATCAGATAACCATATTGGAACCCAGTGCCTCACTCTGGCGTGTGAAAATTTGAAACCGCAAGTTGTTCTGCTACTGCTACAATATGGTGCAACACCACATGGAAAACCTCTCGAACACGTACTTCGAAATCTTGGATCCCAACAAATTATCGAGGAAGCAACCGGACAAGGCATATCCGAAAATCCAATGGAACTACTAGAACGGTGCTTAGAATATATTCTGCGAACAATCAAAACACTTCATCTAAATTTTGATGGTCAAACCGTGGCACATCTTAAAGAAAAGTCTCCGCATGTTTATTTTATACGAGAAAGTGCTGCAAGATATTTGCCGAGTGAATACTATAAAGCTCCCCGCAAACTGAAACAATTGTGTCGATGTGAAATTCGAGAGACCCTTTTGAAAAATGACCAATTACCATCTGGAATAACAAACCTTCCAAATCTTTCTGAACATTTAGTCAAATACGTACAACTGGCATGTTAGGAGATCTAACTTTTATTAATATTCCATATTTTGTTTCAACAATTTTAAGTAATTTTCCAATGTAAAATGTCAATAAATTAGCATACATAAAAAAATCAAATTCAGTGTTCATCAATACATCTTTTCATTACTTTATTATGATGTAACAAAATTTATAGTTTTTATGTCCACTAAGAGAGAGAGGGGGAAATGGGAAAGGGTAGTTTGTTTTGATAATTATTGGTTAAAACTGATGTTCATTGAAATCAAAAACAGAAAGCAGAATTTATATATACTAGTATCTTACTGTAGCTTACTTGTGTGCCAAGTTATACTGAAATCAGATCAAAACTGTAGGAGAACTAGCATTTTGAAAAATTGTTTACAGACTAGACGGACCACGGGCACCTTAATTACTATATATCGCATGTTTTTTCCCTCAAGTCTCTGACTAGTAGAGCAAAAAATACAAGAAGCAAGTGCACACCGCTATATACTTTAATTTTCAAATAAAAATCAGTTAACTGACAAAAGTGAGAACAAGTAAGAGAAAAATTCATGTGTCGAGCATGCTCCATCGTCTCAAGCCACGGCCCGGAGTCCGCATAAAGCTCCAGAATGGGAGAGGATCGTACATTTGCCGTGGTTTGCGACGATGAGCATGCTCCTGTATCTAATCAGCTCGAAGATGTGAAACAGACGTATCAGATTCTGTTGTAGCAACAACTCTTGCCGCTCAAAACTTCGGCTATTTCCACGTGTATTTTGCGATTTTTGGTTTCCCCTGTTCCCTCCCCTTCCCCACCTTTTTTTTTTTTTTCAAAACTACGACCCAGTATTGACCACAGGCACCTGAAGTATGGATGATACCCCCCCTTTTTATATGAAAAAAATGTAAGAGTGTATAATACCTCAAAACTTAGTCAAAAGTATTTTCCCCGTCAAACACATCTATATGTCGTTATGCAAGCAGATTGTACTTTTTCTCACGTTTAAAAAATGGCTTTACAGTTTATACGGTATAATAAAAAATTTTTATTTTATACTTTTGGGGTATTATACATATACACTCTTACATTTTTTTTTCATAAAAAGGGGGGGGGGGGTTATTATCCATACTTCAGGTGCCTGTGGTATTGACAAGGAGGACGTGTTACTTTATCGCGGCGATCTCCAGGATGTACAAGATCCACGCGCTCATTTCATGTTGTCGTAAGATCACTGCTGAGGGTTTAACTTGCAAAGTCTTGCAAAGAACGACTGGTTGGGATGAAATGGAACATTTGGAGATAACAAACAGTATTCAAGATCAAAAGTCCATATTAAAATACAATACAAAATAGGAGCAGAGAAAACATGGACCTCCAACACATTAGAGGTGGGATCACGCGCCGTGGAAGAGTGAGCATCCCCTGCCGACCGGTCACACCCGCCGTGTGCCCCTTGTCATGATCGGGAAATAACGGAAAAAGCAGTCGTCAACTCAGAGTATAAATAATGCACTAACAATCGAATTAGTATGAAAAAGTTAGTCAGCATTTAACTCAATGATAAATTGTATTTGCTGACAAGGTCATCGTATCGATCATAGTACTTACGAAATGATGACTTTAAATGAGACTGCTGAAATCAGTGTTTCATCAACTTGTTTGTCAATAATTTACCTCGTTTAAGAAATTGTTCATAAGTAAAGCATGCTCTTGTGCATCGAATCAACAGAGATTTATAAACTTAGTATAACAGGTGATTAAGGGCATATTGCTGCATAAGTAAGTGAAGCTGACGATAGAAAAGTTTGTCATCACGTTTATCATCGAGGTTGGTTGTTAGATTACCATTAACGTTTTTATCAAATAAAATATCCAAATATGAAACAGATGTGTCAGACTCTGTGGTGTCTTTTATATCAAGCTCACCGGGATATATTGTGGGAACAAGTCTTCCGCCATTCTGATAGTTTGTGGGTAGTAGTGTACTTACACATGTTTTTTTTTATTGATAACACAGACATCAAGCGCCTGTAATTGATAAGGGTTGGTTTTGCGCCCATCCGCGGAATAAGGGATAGACTTGGGCCCCCTAGGAGATTTGGGGTTAGTCCTCCAAGGGATTAGTGTTTACTAGTGTAGTATTAACTACAAATACATTTTTTAAAATAATTGAATTAATAAATTCAGTTGAACCAAACATTCGATCATAGTTTACAGATCCATGTTATTTTGCAAGATGTTTCCGTTTCAAAGACATCACGTTTTTTATTTTGATATTCATGTAATGAAAAACAAAAAAAGAGTAATAACTTACTTTTTTTAACAAATATTTTAACCAATAACATTTGATTTCTAAACATGATAGTTTAACATTCATATAATTTTACAAGCAGGAAATACATGTGATGTCAACATAATTACTCAATCTACACAGTAAACCTTGCTTTTATAAAATCTCCAGAACAAATAAATCCTTCCCAGATATCCATAAATAGGTCCTCAAATAATTTTGAACGTGGTTGCGATTTTTACTTCCTTTTAGGAAAGATTTATTCATACCAAAGTTTAAGTACTGTAAAAGTGCACATTAAATGTACTAGCAAACAAGTTCTTAAAGCAATATGAAACACAGTTTTTAGTGATTTTTTAAGGATATAAATTTAAGTACTGTACCATTTACAATAGTTTCAGTAGAAGAAGAACTTCTACTGCTTTACATATTTCATTTATTTAAAAAAAAAATCTATTAAGAAGATCAAATCTGAGCAAATTTCAATTTTCGCTATCCAGTACAAAGATTGATTTACTAGTATTATGTAACATAATATATCCTAATAATTTAATTCTGTTTGTATTCTTGTCTCTCATTGGTTGATTTCCAAAAAGGAACGCATAACATTTTGTATAATCTGGTTTGGTATGGGGACACACCCCCTCGACAACCAGCTGAATCATCTGTATCCATCAATCCCCTCATTTCCAGTCCTTCGGATTCATGAAAAATTCCAGATTTAATGAATGTACCTTTAACTTCAAACAGTTGCTCGATCTTACCTCATGTAAACAAGCATCATGGTTGCTAGATCTATGTATCAGTTTTTACCTCCCCTTGCTTCCCATCACTTCCATTACTACGGTTGTATTATTGCGCGGTAAATTTGAACTAATAAAAACAACACAATTTTACATCCCCAGTTGTTTAATTATTTTAAAATTAAATTATAAGGAATGACTCTAATTCTTGGCCAGATTATCGGGTATAATATGGTTTGGGTCAGTTTACGCTTTTTTATAATCCGCTTCGCGGATTATAAAGCGTAAACTGACCCAAACCATATTATACTCGATAATCTGGCCAAGAATTAGAGTCATTCCTTAATTGTAAAAAAAAAATTCTTCATACATTGTACAAAACGTGAACAGTGATGCTTAGTTTTAGTCTTACTGATTGTAAAGATTTAATGTACAGGTAGCTAATTAGCAAAATAGCACATTTCACATGTAAAGCAAATCAAAATTTGAAAAAAAGAACAGCTCATATATAGTGGTAAACACGGGGTAATCAATCTCCCATCTTTTACATATTCACAATGAGCAAATGAAAATTCAAAGCTTTGTGAACATAAAGTACATGTACATGTATAAAGTCATTTCATAAAATTCATTTTTCAAAATTTAAGTACATGACATCTGTAAATATTTATACAGTGTTAACATTTAGCACTATTCTATTCAGGGAAAGGGGGAAAATGAGATGAAAACTTCACTGAAGTTAAAATAGTATGATTTAAAAATTAAATCAAATCGAATGAAATGCCTCGAGCAAATTAAAAATGTTTTTTTAAAACAATTTTTAGGGCTAATAAAAGTGATTCAGACTAGTAAGAATTTGCCTTTAAGTTTCCTAATTTACTACACCTATTGAGCCAGTGCTTAGAAAAAAAGTTATGCCGTACTGAGATTAAAAATGGACAAAAAACAAAGAAATAAATGGCAAGGGCATAAATATATCATATACTGGCAATATTTGTATCAAGCCCAAAGATTTCAAGTGCATAATATTCATGACTCAATATTTATGACTAAATCAATAAACTTATTTGACTGAACACAGTATGATAAAAATTAAAACAAAAAAATACAAGAAACAAAACAAATATGGATATACTAATACAAGTGTATATAACATTATATAAATGGATATCAAGTTATTACATTTTTTAAAAAATAATCTATACAAGAGACAGACATAAATTATGAAATTATCCCCATCTTAATTTTTCAAGAAGTGTGTTTCAACATCTTCATGAAAAAATTCAAACAAATATACATTAGAGATTATACATATATAGATTTAGAATATGCATATAATTTATATACAATAATGCATATATATACACATGTATTACACTAAACTAGAACCAGAAAAGAAGTAGTGTATCACATAAACCATTCTGGTACAGCAACAGATATTGTATCAAATACATGATGTTTAAACTATGTAAAATATTTGTGTCTTCAAGAAAGGCAAGAGTGTAGCTTTATGTGACTAAGTTAAGTTAGGCTTTAAAAAAATATGTTTGTTTCCTGTAACATTCCCAAAAAATCAATGGTCGGTAGATCGGAATTCTTTTTTTTATTTTTTTAATTTAATTTTATTATTATTATTTTTTTTTTGCATTGCTTATGAATGGTCAAACATCCGCGGACTGAATATACCAGCAGGTGTTATATTTACAACGGACACCCAACATGGCACCCAAAATGGCTGCCTAGCGGCAGAAAACGAACTTCAGAAAGTTGTTGGGGGAAATCGTTGTTACAATAATGATTACTCTTCATATTTAAGGTAAATGTAAAGTAGGTTGAAATATTTTATGTCTCAAGTTAAGCTACAAGCTAATTTTTTTTTAATAAATGGAATCAGATGATTGATCAAACGCAGTTTTGAATGGGTCAGTCGGGTTACAGGAAACAAACATAATTTTTTTTTTAAGGCCTTATTCTTTTTAAATACAGACAGTCAGAATTTAGAATAATGTTCAGCTGTTGGCAAGGTTGCTGGTGCCTGCATTCAAATAATTTTCTCCAAGAATGACACGGACACATCCATAGGAATACATTGGAACAGGAATGGTCCCACACCTTTCCCAGACATTTTTCTCAGGATCAAAATACTCAATGATGTCAGTATACAAATCTGACTGTGCCCCTCTTCTCCTTCCACCAAAAGCATATAGTTTCTCATCCAGAACTGTAAGACTAACAAAGTCTCTTGGGCATGACATGTCTGGTAAAACATCCCAAGTTTTGTTGTCTGGATGGAATTTGAAGGAACCCTCTAGCCCAACAACATAAATGTAATTATTCAACACTGCTGCACTGACACACATGTCAGACGCAGGCAAGGACTGTTCTAACACCGTCCCCTGGCCCGTTTCAGTATCAAAGCATTGGACAGTGTTAGTCACCACCTCTTCTTGGTTTTTCCCTCCAAAAAGGAAAATACAGTTGGCATATGCCACATAACCCATGTTCTCCACAGGACTAGCTAGACTTCCATAAAACTTCCACTGCTTACTTCCAGGTTTCCAGACTTCCACAGAATGCAAAACACTGTCTTCATCAAATCCTCCCAAAACATAAATACTTTCATCCACTGGGGCCATAGCATGTCTTCGTCTGGGCTGTAATAGACTGGTTCCTCGAATCCAGGTTGCGAAGTCATAATCAAACTTCCAGAACTCTCCACTCCTCAAGCCTCCTGAAACATAGATGTCGTTACCCAGAACACATGCAGCAAATTCATTCCTTTTCTTGAAAGGCAGCTGTTTCAGAGCAAAAAATTCCCTGGAATCTGACTTGAAGCACTCAACATCATTACTCAATCCATCTGCAAGACGACCTCCAAGAAGGACAGCGACCTCTACATTTGCTGATGTTGTTGATGATCTTGGA
>NW_026935954.1:0-6878 GCF_032062105.1 Saccostrea cuccullata | reverse complement strand
TCGGAGTTTTCTGCGATTTAGTGAGTTTTAGAGGGTCATTTTGTCCGGCAGTTTTCTCAATAATGGCTCATGATAGAAACATGAAACTTTCAGGTATGATAGACCAAAGTCTATAGATATGTATAACGTATTTCATTTTTATCGGAAGTGCCGCACGTCGGCGTTCGCTATGGCCCGAAAATATTCCTATCGCGAATTGAACAATTTTTAACAACTTTTCTACAATACCTTTATACCTGGAAATATTTTGTTAAAACATATAGAACAAAAGAAGTGTAGAATTTCAAGATCTTTCAAATGATATGTCGAAAAAAGGGCTCCCCCAAAAAATAAAGGGCATAGAGGGGCCAAAATTATTTTCTTTATATCTCAAAATGTATTGAGAATTTGTAATACGTCAAAGAAGCAAAGTTGTTCAAAATGTCAAGCTGAATCTATTGAAATCGTCAAAATACGTCCGGTATCGTCACTTCCGGCCAAACCGGAAGTAGTCGGAAACTGCGTAATTTTGCCGTTCTTGACAAGTTTTTGAATAACATATGTCTCTGGGAGCATAATAATTAATTTTCCGTCCGTCGTCGTCACTTCCGGTAAAACCGGAAGTAGCAAAAATGGCTTATTTTTGCATTAATTAACATAATTTTAGAGGATTCAAAGCATTTTTGGGCGTTAATTCTCATTTTTGTTAAAAATGAAAGCTGCTTCCGGTCAAGCAGGACGGAAGACCACTCGTTGCTTTGCAACGAGCTTTGTCTAGTTAACTTTATTATCCAAAAATCAATATCAGAATTTATTTTTTGAAAATTAAACAGCAAATAAAGCAAAATCAAACACACCCAAATATCGATTAAAAATCAGCTGTAATTGTAAAAGTGGCCATTTTCACAGTAAATAATACTCAGTTTATCTGTAAAAGTAGTAATAATTGTAAAACCAAAAGGCCAAACTAACCAAATTTGGTACAAAACATCCTTTGGAAAAGAGGATATTAAATTGTAAAAATAAAGCATCAAGTCCCTTTAAGTCCCTTTCTAGATAATCAAGAAATGACAAAATATGGGTTTGGTCATAAAAAAAAAGTTCCCAAGAGCCACTGGACCATAAAACCGGAAACTTATGTGTGAGCATACATTCTTTGGTAGTTTAGATTCTACATTCTCCAAATTATGTTTTCTCTGGGATAGGATGGGGCCAAAATGGGTACAAGAGGCCCACGGGCCTTATAAGTCACCTGAGTATCATGTATCAACTTTCCAACAATTGAATTTGGTTCGTGTTTTTAACCAGAGGCCATGAAATTCACAATTTTGAAAGAAGCACCATTGCTTATCATAATTATAAACTTGGCATGCTCACGCTATTTACTTAATACATGTACCAAGAGGTAGATAGAATGTCACAGTCGGTTAAACTCGGTTATATATTTTTAATTGTATGGAAGATTTATTCATCAAATAAAAATCATATAGGTAAACAAAAAGCAACCTGTTATTTTCTAACACAATATGATACTACAAGTAACTAGAATTCATGTTTATTTTTAACACATTTTTTCATTATAGATGAGTATTAGGAAAAGTTACTGCCATGAGTAATAAGTATCATAGATAAAATAACTAAAAGGAAACTGTGACATACATGTATTGTCTATAATCAATCAGATAGTGCGTTGTATAGCATATTATAATGAGGTATAAGATATAGCAATATAAAAAAAATATAGAAGGTAAAGAGGTAAAGAGGTAAAATTTACCCTGTCTGTCAAATAGTATAATAAAGAAAGGAAGTGGCTACAATTAATTTTTATGAAATTCTAATGTCCAATGAGGAATTATATTCCCAAAAAGTAAGACAAGAGTTTCCAAGGCGCAGTTGAACACTCCAATATTTCTGTTTGTTCATTAACATGTTCATAAACGTAAAAACTAGAAAAAATGTGAAAAATTGACTATGTAATTCATATTTCAATATGACTGTACCGCGATCTATATTGAGAAATTCAATGTATTATAAGCTCATGAAAAGATGTACACCCCCCCCCCTAAAAAAAACCCAAAAAAATCCTGTTCACATGACTTCTCGCTATCAATTTTCACACAAATGCATAAAATAAAGATAAAATAGCATATCTTGTATCGATTAAAATGCAACCAAAAAAATTACGGTGTCTTTGAATAAAAATTTTCATGCTAAATTGACATAAAAAAGATACTCACTTTCAATTAGCTATTTTCAACCTGTTTTCCCGTGGGTATTTATTATGCGCCCGGATCGATAGATCCGAGGCGTATATTGTTTTTGTCCTGTCTGTCTGTCTGTCTGTCTGTCTGTTTGTTTGTTTGTCCCCAAACTTTAACCTTCACCATAACTTTTGAACCATGAAAGGTAGAAACTTCATATTTGGTATGCATACTTCACTAATAAGTTGCTTTCAATTGACACTAATATTAATGACCTTGTGACCTTGAATGTGACCTATATGCTAAAAATAGCTTTTCTGTCTGCAAACTTTAATCTTCGCAATAACTTTTGAACTATGAAAGACAGAGATTTCATATTTAGTATGCATACTACACTAATAAAGTTCTTTCAAATGACACCAAGGTCAATGACCTGGTGACCTTGACTGTGACCTATATGCTAAAAATAGCTTTTTTGGTAACTTTCACCATAACTTTTGAACCATAAAAGACAGAGACTTCATATTTGGTGTGCATACTCCACTAATCAAGTTCTTTCCAATGACTTCAAGGTCAATGACCTGGTGACCTTGACTGCACTACTGGACGAAAAATGTGCTGAGAATCCCAAATTTTACTGATAATGTTTGATAATTACTGATACGATGCTGTTCTTGCTGATAATTACTGATATTTACTGTTATTATTACTGTTGTTGCTGATAATTTTAGTTGTTTCTGATAAATACTGATAATTACTGTCGTCTTTTACTGTGGAGTGTGATAAATACTGATAATTACTGTTGAGGTACTGTCGCTGCTGAAATTACTGATAATTACTGTTGAGGTACTGTCGATGCTGAGATTTACTGATAATTGCTGTGGTCATTGTTTTTAACCTGGGAATGGATTAAAATAGCCTGAGAAATGATTATTTGTTTTTTTAAAAAAAAGTATTTTAATAAATTCATTACAGTAAATTATAAAATAAATTATTCTAAATAAAAAAAAAGTCACGTTTTATTAATTTGTTTTCAGTTTTCAGCTATTAATTTTATTATAATCATTTTTAGATCATAATGCTAACATAAGCTTTCATAAATGGTTTTTTTTTCTTTAAATGTAGATGACATTACCTGAGGAAAATTATTCTGTTGTATTTGCAGTGGTTTTTCTTCCCAAGTAGTTTTTTTTAAAAAGTTTAATTTTTATTCATAAAGGTTAAAAGAAATCTTATCTCATATTTTTTTCTCACATGTATGTGTACTGTCATCAAAAGCTTTTTGTGGGTATCTTTAATACTTCAACACAGTCAGTGGTTGTAAATATCAATTTATTTTACCATGTGGAGAACTGAAAATGTATGAGCACATTTAGTTGAAAACAACCCCCCCCCTTTCCATTTACTTTTAAATTAAGCTCTCATTTTATCAAGACAGTATTAAATATTTGTCATAAAATCTAGTCTTGAAGAGTACACTTTGTTATTTTATAGAAGAATGTGACAGGGTTAAATAATTAAATTGAAGCATCTTTAATTAATTTTTTTTTTATATATTATGTAGACAGCGCGCTCTAGTTCTCCGATGTCCTCCCTGCGAATTTTATATCATTGTGTCGCTTTCTAGCTTTCTCTCTCTCTCTCTTTTTTTTAAAAATTATTTGTTAAGGCTTAAGTTTTGTACACTACATGACATAAATCTTATGCAGTGTGATTTTCAGTCGATGAAATACACGTCTTTCTTTAGGCTAATTCTTTTTTCATTGTACATACAGTTTCAAGTCTATGGGCATATTGCTTCTAATATTATGCGCCACTCCTTAAACATGTTATATGCGGTCAGTCAGTTAAAAAACAAAATAAAATAAATCAAAACGTGAATTAAAATTTTCCATTAATGCAATTTTGCTTCTTGTTCTGGAACATACATGTCAACCACGTGTAAAAGTTCTACTTTCGTTTTAGAATCGGGTCAATTATTAGTACATTCTGCCATAGGGATATCGTTACGGCTTGCGTTTTTGTAAAATTAGAATTTTGTACAGAGATTATATATTTTTTTAAATTCCATTTTTGTCCGAGACCTATGTATAAACGAATAGTACAGACTGGGTGCTTATATGATTTTACTTGATTGTAGCACAAAAAGGAAGGGGGGTTAAATACTGTTTACATTTAAGTGATAGCCGATAGGGCAAGGTCTGTTCTTTAATTGTGTGTTTTATAAGTCATGCAAGTTATGATATTATACTTATCGAATTTTTTAAATGCATGAATAAAAATATTTTGAGAATCAATTGCAATGAACAATACAAAATTTAGAACTGAAGTAATTAAAATTTATTCATGAGTGCGATAAACAACGTCATGTTTCTGACATTCAAAATCCATACATTTAAGAGTTTTTTCTCGGATTTAGCGAAGTGGAGTTTCCCTGCATCTGAATTGTGAACAATTAATGCCAATATTATTTCAAAAAGTGCTTTCACTAAACCATCTTTCTCTTTATATTAATATGATTGTATATTTTGCACACTTTTTTTTTTAAATTAAAAAGTGAAGTCAATTTCTCGTCTACGTATTTACCGGTCACAAACCATCGTTAACAGAAATTCAGAATTGAAAATACATGTGACCACCTCCCCCGGAATATTCTTTTATCTGATAAACGAAATATACTCCCCGGCCTAAATTCCTTTACTTCGCATTTATAGCAACCTACATTTTTTTTTTGTTTAGTTTCTTATTCACGCATGCCTTTTAGACCTACTGTTATGTATAAAATCACCTACATTTTATATGTTTTTGTGGTCTCATACTATTGTAAAATAGTAAAAAGATTCAATAAATGATTGATTGATTGAAGAAATATGCGTAAAACTAAAAATTGAAATTAAATACTGAAGAAAGATAGATCTTTGTGAATTAATAATTAAAATAAATCTGTACAACGTACAAGATGTACATGTATATATCTTCTATTTTTATTTTAGTACCACAGTGTTCTATTCTAAATATTTTTTCTATCAATTTTATTCGTCATCAAATTCAATATTACGGAATTTTGTTTTTCGTGCGTCTGTAAACTTTAAGATTGTTCCAAAGTAGCGAGTACATGTACAGTGTAGGTAGTTTGTTTATTGATAACACCGGTAGCCGCAGACGAAGAACAATAGGTAATTAGTGCCCATTGTTACGCTGACCACTACAATTTGCATGGAATATACAAGTTGTTCCCCGACCTACCCCGGGGCTGAAGACATGTACACAATACAGCCAAATCACAGGTCGATCACCGATTTCTGATCAATTGAAATCAATTTAAAGGTGTTTTCCTTAAAACTTTTTACCATGCAAAATTAAAATCGATCAATTTGATCATATACTTATAGTAACATATAAAATTAAGTCTCATTTCAGTTCTTATTTCCCATTCCATAAAATTAAATTAAAAAAAAATTAATGAGATTTCAAAAATGATTACTTTATAAAAAATGTATTTTGTATTGAAATTTTAAGAGACAAACTAAACACATGTACCTTTGTTCTAGGGATTCTTAACCTCTAATTTTTTATCAGCTCGCCCCATTTGCCGGTTGCACATGCATACGGTGTGTACTTGTACATACGTACAGTCATGTGGAGGAGTTTAATTCTTGGACGATCTACAAACGTATAACATTAAAATAAATGAATAAATAAATAAATTATTAATTAAAATCAGTGCTCACAGATTCAACATATTCAACCCTGTTTTCATCTCTTAGTTACTTTTTAAAAGGGATATATAATTTCTAATTTTCGGGCAAATTTTCAAATATTTCCCAAAATGAGACCAGAAAACAACATTTAACAAGATAAAAATTGTCGAGAAAAAAAGGCCTTCAAAAAGAAAATGTCCAAACCTGACCAGTTGACCTAGTGAAAAAAAAAAATCTGAAGAGCTTCAACCAGAATCCATCCAACAGATACAAGATTTTCATCAATGAGGCACTTACAAAAAAGCGAGCCCATCTCCTATTCGAGGTTAGGAAACTTGTAAAGAGCAATGATCAGTTGGAAAATGCATGGACGTATGATGGAAAGATAATTGTTAAGACACTAGGGAAGAAAAAATTCACCATAGAGACCGAGGAGGGCCTCCACAAACTGCATACTTTCCTTGAGTCAACAATTGATCCCCTATCTCTTGAACTGCATCAAGAGTTTGCACCACTTACCTCAACTCCTGCTAATGCTGCCTATAGGGACTAGACGTTTCACGTATGGACTCTTGCCGATCTGAATTTAATTCGACGGCCGTAAACAATTTATTTCCTTGCCGCATACTTGGTGCAAATCTGTCACTTCTCCACGTGCAAAAACACTCAGGGTTTCTCGAGCGCTTGTGACACGATTACCAGTACGCAGGGGCAGACTAATCAACGAAATACATGACCAGGCCATATATATAGCACACTGATTAGTTATTTAATCTGCCATATATTACATCGATATGGTTTTCATTTTTACTGTATATACATGTATTTATGTTGTATACCTTTTTCTTATTATGTTCATTTCTTTTTCAACTTAGTTTTTTCAATTCGGTTCTTACCACTTCTCAAGGCTCAGTAGACTGCACTTTTAGTGTTTACTTTTATTACAAAGTGAAAGTTGTCAATTTTACAGGACAAACACCACCAAATGTTTTCCCCT